>NW_025354021.1:0-3171 GCF_016433145.1 Gracilinanus agilis
ATATATATATATATATATATATGAAATTAAGACTGAAGGAAGGTTGAGAAAAAAGGAAGAATAAACATTCCTTAATAACTTACTATGTGCCAAATGCTATATTAAATTCTAGGGATACAAATATAAAAGAAAAGAGAGAACCTATGAACTCATGAATCTCACTTTGTAATGAGGGAAGAAATACACAGAAATGAATAACAACCATAAAGGGATGCTATAATCTATAAAGTTCTGGGCACCACTACAAATGGTGCCTTAGAAGCAACAATTCATATCTCTCATCAAAGAACAATGGCATATTTGATTTGATTAGAGTTTCAGAGCTGGACTGGGATATATGTTTAGGAAATATGGATATATATTGCAAGAAAGCTATGGAGGAGGTGACTACAGAGCTAGCATGCCAAGTAAGCTTCCTCAAATAGGGGCATTGGAATAGAAATTACCAATCAGGTGTTTAGTTGAATATAAAAGATCACCTATTGAGTTCCAATAAAAGATAACATTAGTGATTGCATTTGTCTTTATCCACCATTTTGTAAAAGTATCATCTTGTAAGTAATCTCATTTTGGAGAAATCACTAGATTACTTACCCTGCCTAAAGTAACTCCTCTCCCTCTCAGCTCAATATATCTTTCTGCCACTGAGAAACTAGATGTTTCCTAGAATCCTGTTTTTCCTATTTTTCCTCTCTCTCAATTGTATAGTAACTGTGTAGAAACCAAACTTTGGGTCTCTTGGCTACTGAAAGCCTTGGACCCAATTTGATTTCCATCTGTATGCTAAATGTATCATTTGTCTGGATGAAATTCTTTATTTTTTCCTCTACCATAAAAGTAACGGATGTAATTGGAGGGATTCCTGAAAGATTTGGTTTATACTAAATGCCCTCTGACATTTCTTCCAACTCTAAGATTTTATGACTTTGTGCAGAAATATTAAAAAAAATTCACACAAATTCCATCCCATAGATTTTTAGATTTATTAGTATTTTTCCTCAGTGATCTTGGTTTTATTCAACCCTGCTGAAATCTTTTTGGAATTCAATTCTGTCATCTGTGGGATGGTTTTATTGTCTAATTTTGTATCATATATAAATTTTATAACTATGTTGTCTATAACTTCATTTGTTCATTGATTAAAATGGTGAATAGAATAGTACCATGTACTGATCTGTTGGGTGCTTTAGTAGACCTCCCTCTGCATTAACATTAGTCTATCTTTGAATTGGATGGTTCATCATTTATGAATACCCCTAATAAAATTGTCATATAATCTAAGTCTTTCTTTCTTTATCATGAAGGTAATATGTAAGTTTTCCAAATGTTTCATTAAAGTCAGGCATAATGTGTCCATGGCATTACCCTCATCAACCCTAATTAACTCTCTTGATAAAGGAAATGAGGCATGACCAAAATGAGGTCATGTTTCTAATTATTGATGATTACTTCACTTTTCAACATTTAAAAATCCATTTTTAATCATTTGCCCTACAATTCGCCAGGAATTTTGCCAGTCCCCTTCATGTGCCTATAGGTACTTTCATCTACTCCCAACCCTATTGTGAAAACTATTAGAGAGAAATAGATTTTTCCATATACATTTTTGAACAAGTAGCCAAGGATTTATGTCACAATGTCTTTATCTAGTCAAATTAAGAAACACGCGAGTTATTAGATACTGGTGTGTTTAATTTGCATGAAGCTTTAGTGTTTGTAGAGACCTATTTATGTGAGGGATTTCATTGACTATTCATAAGGTAATTACTAAGCAAATTGTGGCATCCCCAATATGTAGTCTGATATAGTCATCCACAGAATGATTATTTTTATTACTATAGTGACTGGAATAGATTGACCAATCAAAAATAAGTTTATTCTTAGAACCTGACTATTGTGATCTAATAAAGAAACTTGAGTTTCCTAATAACCATTGCACTGAACCATCCCATAGCCTAAGCTAGGCAAAGAATGTGCTTTTTTTTTATGTGCATTTTCAGATGTACTGAATACCTGTTAAACTTTCTATAAAATGCAAGTATAAACAGAAAAAACAGATTTCAAACAACGTATTTTAAAAATTTGTCATTGTTTTCCATTCTGTTAGAAAAATATTCTTTCAAAAAAAAAAGAAATATTTTTATAAAGTGAGACAGAACTACATCAGTCTATGCATGGGTGCCTTTGTTTACAACCTTCCAAAGAGCTGTTGCTTAGCAACTACATTGAAGAAGCTTCTAGTGCTCTAAATCACAGACTGTATTCATACAATTTAAGTCCTCAGAAAGGGCTGAATTCTATGAGGAGAGATTTTGATGTTCAGCATTTTGAATACATTGCCACCAATTCTTATTCACCACATATGCATAAAAATAGATTTGAAAGAACATATCTGTAAATACTCCATTTATTTTAAAGTCATCTGTTAGATTATACTGTTTAATCAGCATTCAGTTTTTCAAACCTATTGTTTTAGAATTTACATGACAATAGTATATTCTTTAGTCATTTGCTTAACCTAAAATAACCTGGCAGCAGCAGGAAAGACAGGATTTATTTAAATAACAATTATTTGGCTAGGAAGCATTTACAAATATTATCCAAGATGACATTTTGGCTTCTTTTATTGATGGAATATTATCTTACATAAGTGGTTTGTTGGGGTGGGAGTATTCAGAACCCACAATATAAAAATCATTCCATTTCATATCTAATAAGGATTCTGAGCTAAGAGAAGTAGGGTGTGGTTAGCATTCCTTTGCCTCACAAGATCTTTTTAGTTTTGTAAGTTTTAAATTTCAAGAGTTTTAATTATGTTGTAGTTAACCTAGAATGAGGTTTATTTGAAATGATTTTCTCTTATGATAATGTATTTTAATGTCACCACATTCTTTGTTTCTTACTATTCAGACAGAGCTGATTTCTCTGATTATGCTACGTTAGTCATAGCATCATTGATCATAGATCCTGAGCTAGAAGAGGCAACAGAGGATATCTAGTTATTTTATTTTGTCAATGAGGCAACTGAATGTCAGTTTAAGTAATTTGACCAAGGCCACAGGTTAAAAGTAGAAAAAGAAAGAAAGAAAGAAAGAAAGAAAGAAAGAAAGAAAGAAAGAAAGAAAGAAAGAAAGAAAGAAAGAAAGAAAGAAAGAAAGGAAGGAAGGAAGG
>NW_025354022.1:0-5141 GCF_016433145.1 Gracilinanus agilis
TAATATAAATTATATCTATATTAATGAGGTTTTCATTCTATATTCAGGAAAGTATCAAGAGTATTCAAAGAAAGAAATAATTACCAAGACAGAATTTTGTAGGTCAAACGTAACTGACAAGATTATATGCATTTTAAATTAAAATTACTAGAGTTTTCCATAAATTGTGACACTCACCATGTTTGGAATCACAATTTAAATTATATGGCCTATTAATTCACTTCATTAGTGACATGGAAATATGTAGTATAATTACTTTTGTCATTTCAATAATGAATGCTATTAAAAATATCAAGATAATAGGTTTTGTATTTTTAGATTAAAATCACCAATAGAAAGTGCTACAGAAATGCAAATATTCTACTAATTAATATAAATGAAGGCCAGTCTATTGACATTTATTTAAAGTGAAGAATCTACTACATGCAAAAATATCAGTTGAGAAAGGAGATTTTCCATGGGGTGTAACAGAACAATGATGCAGAAACATCAAAGAAAGCAACACCTTTTCCTACCAAAACACTGGACTGAATATTTATAAGACCTTGACTCATAGTTCTACTCTGTCAAAAAAAAATGTTGATTTCAGTTATATATTTACTTTTTTTTTGGGGGGGTGTACTATTGAACCTCAGCTCCAATGCCCTATTCTCATATGATTATCTACAATTCTTCATTGCTATGTCGATGGAGAATGAGTTCTGCACACATTCTAACAAAGAAAAGCTTCAAATATTCCTACCACAATGAGCTGCCTGTCTGCCATTTGAGCTCAGCCTTGTTAAATGTGGAGACATCACATGAGGTTTTCCCCCAAAGAATAATTGGATTAATTATATCAGCTTATGAAAGAATTGCTTCTCTTTCCCCTTACTGCACAGAATTTTGGGCATTGAGGTAGGGTAACTCTATAGGAGGATGTGAATTTAAATAGCCCAGCCTAGCTGTTTTCAGGATAAGAAATATGGAATCCAGGAAATCATCATGGTTTGACAAAGGGCTAATACTTATTGTCAGCTTGTTGACCAAAGATCACAGTCATAGAATCAGAGATGAAGAGTTTGAAAGAATCTTAAAACCCAACTCTTCCAACCTCTCCATTTTATGGATGAGGAAAGAGAGGCACAAACAATTAGGTGTTTAGCTGAGGGTCTCATCCACTGTAAATTACACATCTGGGACTTGAAATTGGGGTCTATACACAGAAATGGAAGTTAGTGCTCTTGAGGTGGTCATTAGAAGAAATCAGTGCTCCAAATGGTCTCCCTGCCCTAGATCCTAAAGATTCAATGATTAGAACAGCTTTTACTCAACACAGTGGGTGGCTTCCTCCAAGATCAGAGAAATAGTCTTCTTGGTCTATATTTGGGGGAGGGAGACTGAAGATAGGACTTTTGCTTATAAAGTGACTAGACCAAGGATCTCATGACTTGATCTCAAACCATACCAAGTAATATTTACATCAAAGAATTTAATTACCTACATGCTATATTCAAATACTGAGAGAATTATCAGGTCCATGTGCAGACAAAGAGAAGCCTCCAAAGCTAATAAACAAAGAATAAAATAAAATTATACGACCAGAAAGATATAAAAGTGAATCATCAAACATTCAGTTCATAATTAGTTCAAACACGAAATAAATTGTTTGCAATAATAATGTTATCCTTTCAACCTCTTTCCGTGATACAATGGTTATGATCATTAAACCAGGGAAAGACATAAAAGAGAAAGAACACACACAAATTTCAAATAAAATATTAATAATTATTCTCTAATAATATTAGAGTATTTTATTACCTAGTGGATTTATACCATTAATATATGGTTGGTTGAATTCAAGGAAGCCTTCTAGGAATTTTTATTTCTTAATTAATATTTCCCGGATTTATTTCTTAATTAATATTTCTCTTATTTAGGAGATTATTAAACTATCTGAAACCTGTCTCACTGGAGGTGAAAATTTACTTAAAACCATAAATAGTTTTTAGATTTTAGAAACAAGAGGAAGAATTTCAATTGTCCCCAACAACTTGACAACATTTAAACTCCTCCTCCTTCAATCAGTCCATTGTAAAGACCATGATGATGGTTTAATCTGTAATCTGACATATTTTATCTATAGAGTCCATTTTGTTTCCTTAGGGATTCATGGCATTAATGGAGGAATAGAATTATGAATCTGCCTTTTCTTTAACGTTTATGGCCAAAGAGGAATGCATAAAATTATATTATTTAAAAGAATTATATTTCTGTTTAGCTGACACAGTTTTGTCTAATGAGATCTTGTTAGAATAGAGATGTTGGATCAAATAATAATAATTTTTATCTTAAATCTAAACCTATTCATAAACATAACATATTAATTTAGCTCTATAATTTATGCCTGGTAGTAGATATGCTTTGACAGCAGTTACTTACTACATCAACCTCCAAAGGAGATATTTCTCCCATAATATGAATACATATATGATTAATAATTTAATTAATAAAATATATGTTTAATAGATACTAAAAATATTTGACAAAATTCAGCCCGTATTTCCTTCAAAAAATAAAATAAAACTCTAGAAATCATGGGGATAGATGGACTTTCCCTTAATACAATGAATACCTCTCTAAATCTAAGCACAAATATTAAATGTAATGAAGATAAGTGAAAGGTTTTTTTAAAAAAAAGATCAGTTATAAAGTAAGGATTCTCATTATCACCAGTTCTATTAAACATAGTGCTAGAAATGCTAACTGTAGCAGAAATACTAAAAGAGAGAAATCTAGAGAATTAGTATAGATAAAGTGTATTAAAATTGAAAATTAAAAGGACAAATTTTCCTTAGCAGAGACATTTCTTAAAGTCAGGAATACTTTTATTTTGTAGTCTCATTTTCATAATTATTGATAAGAGTAGTTAATGCTTTATATATTTTGAGGTGGGCAACACTCTTTTCTCACAACAGCCTTTGAGGGGGGCCATGAATGTACTCTCACTATCCCTATTTTGTACAGGAAGAAACGGAATCTCTGAGACGTTGAGTCACCTGGCCATTAGCTCAAAGCAAGGAAACACTTGATGAGAAATTCAGTCTTGTGTGTTGGCTACAGATCAACGCCCTCCTCCTGTTTTGACCAGACCATTGGTTTTATATAAGATCAGTCACTAATGGATGAAAATTCTTATGAAATTCTTATTTTATTTTATTTTTTTGCTTAAAAGTCTTTGAGTTGCCAAGTACACTAGGGAATTAAAAGACTTTCCAGGGTTTTACAGTCAGTATGGAACTGATTGGAACTCAATGCTACTAAAGTAGGAACTGAACCTGTGTCTTCATGCATCTGTTTGCCTCTATCCATTGTGCCACGAAACTCTCATACCATATTGGCAGCCATTAGAAATATTTTTGTATCAAATTTTATTTAGTAATATGGACTTTTGGTAGTATATATTTTCATCCAAGTGATTCATTTCCTAAAAGTGCCATATGTAGTTATTACAAGTTATAAAAATAATTTGAAAAGATTCTTAAATAATAGAGAGGAGTTATTTGTCCTTAGAGATCATTGAAAACATATTATAATCATTCTTAAGGATGTTATTAGAGTAGATAGATGGATGGAGCAGTGGATAAAGCACAAGGTCTGGCATAGGAAGAAGAACCGAGTTCAAATTGGGTCTCAGATACTTACTGGCTTTGCAATCCTGAAAAAGTCACTTACCCTTTTCTGCTTTGGTTTGTAAAATAAACTAGAGAAGGAAATAATAAACCATTGCATTATCTCTGCCAAGAAAAACCCAAAATGGGTCATGTAGAATTGTGTGGGCATGACTGAATTAAAACAAGATAATAAAAGATGTTATTAGACTATAATTTATTTGAGGAGAGTTTTTTGGTTGATGTTCAATTTAAACATTTAGAATGAATGAATGACAAGAAAGCTTAAATTTTATTAGTTTGAACACATCTGTAAAACAGACTATACTGTTTGTTACCAAATTGGCTGTCTATAAATAAAGGTGTAATAGGGAGTAGAAAATTACTTTTATAAACGAGTTATTTATCTTATGCCACCTTGGTCTTGTAAAAGTCCATTTGATACATTTTTTTCTGAAACTTTTATTGGGACCCTCAAATCACTGAGCTCACAAGTGTCTAATTAAAATAAGAGTTAAAGTAAGAAGTTGTATCTTAAAAGGATTATAGAACAAAGAAAAAAACTGGGGTAAAATCTTCATAGCAACTTTCTCTGACAAAGGCTTAAATGTCTGATAGCTATAGAAAACTGACTCAGACTTATAAGAATACAAAGCATTCCCCAGCTGACAAATGGTCAAAGGCAATTCTCAGATGAAGACTGTCTTTAGTCATATGAAAATGCTTTATTTCAAAGCAAAATGCAAATTAAAACAACTCTGATGGACCACCTCATACGCATCAGACTGGCTAAAATGAGAAAAAAGGAAAATGATATTGGAGGGGACGTGGAAAAAGTGAGACAGTAATAAATTATTGATGGAGCTGTAGACTGAGATCTCCAACCATTCAGGAGAGCAGTCTGGGAGTGTGCCTAAAGGACCATCAAACTCTGCATCCCCTTTGGCCCAATAACACCACTATGAGGTCTATATCCTAAGAAGATTGAAGATGGGGGTAGGAGGAAGAGGGAACTACCTGTATAAAAATATTTATAGCAGCTCTTTTTGTGGCAGCAAAGAACTGGAACCTGAAGGGACGTCCATCATTTGAGGAACAGCTGAAAAAATTGTAGGATATGATTTTAGGCAATATTATTGTGCCACAAGAAATGACAAACAAGAAAATCACCAAGAAACCTGGAAAGACATACAAAGTGACTCAAAGTGAAGAGAGCAGAACTAGAAGGTTGGGAAGAGTAAAAAATTACTGGATGATCAACTATGAATGACTTCATTATTATTAACAAGGCAACGATCTAGGACAACTCCAATGGACTCATGACAAAAAAAAAAAATATCAATTGACATAGAAAGAACAGAGTCTGAATACAGATTACCAATCAACATTTTATTTCTTCAATGGATTTTTCTCTAATGTAAGCAATATGATGAACAAAGAAATAGGTATTATGTCATAATATATATGTATATATATATATATATATATATG
>NW_025354023.1:0-4509 GCF_016433145.1 Gracilinanus agilis
ATATTATATTATATTATATTATATTATATGTATCTTGCTTTTTCTAGTGGAATTATAAATCCCTTGCGGGCAGGAGTTGAGTCAACTTTCCTCCCTGGATTCCTAGGGCCATCATAATGACTAAAATATAACAGATACCATCCCTACTGCTTAGCGCAGAGCCTCAAAGATAATGGATCTTTAATAGATGCTTGTTTGTGCCAGTTGGGTGGCTCAGTGGGTTGAGAGGCAGGACTAGAGATAGGAAGTCCTGGGTTCAAACCTGACCTAAGACATTTTCTAGCTTTATGGCCCTGGGCAAGTCACTTAACCCCAATTACCCAGCCCTTAGTGCTTTTCTGTCTTGGAATCAATACCAAGACTTGATTCCAAGATGAAAGGCAAGGTTTTTTGTTTTGTTTTGTTTTGTTTTGTTTTGAATAATAAAATAAAATAAATACTCATTGGCTTGACAAGACTCTATCGAATTATACTTCCAAAGATGACTTTGTCAGCAGAGCTCTGGGTTTAGAGTCCTGAAGCCCCAAGTTCAAATCCTGCCTCTAATATTTCCTAGCCATATGACCTGGATAGGTCATAACCCCTACTGACTTTGTTTTCCTCATCAGTAAAGTGGTGATAATAATAATAAACCTACCTCGCAGGGCTGTTGTGTAGGTCAAATGAGAAGTTTGCGAACTTTAAAGGTCCTCTAAGTGTTAACTATGTGTACCACGGATGAAGGTAAGACCAAAGAGAGCCGATGCTAATTTGGTGTTTGGTGGCATAAACATGAAAGGCTTCTGGTAAACTTGGCAAATTTGATTATTTATAGGAACCCAATCCAGGTGTGGAGAATGAAGGCCTCTCTGTAAACATTTAAGTGACTTGCTCAATTCTCCCTCAAAAACAAAACAAAACAAAGAACCGAACGCCCTACCCTTCCATACCTTAATGAACTATTTCAAGCCCAAGAAAGCCTGGCCCTCATTATCTGGATTATTGCCTCCACTTTTCCCTTTCTTTGGCATGCGTAGATGCTCCCTCAAGGGCTCCGAATGGGCCTCTCCGCAGCATGACAGCCATGACTCGCCCCCTTAATGGATAGCCACGGGGAAACAAAGGCGCAAGATGGATCACGAAGGCAAGGTAATCAGGGCCTGAACTCACAAAGAAAACAAGGTCAGAAGAGATAATGCCGGGGTGCGTCTGCACCTCTGTTTGAGGACGTTGGATCCAGGGCAAATATTTCCAACTGCTGGCATGAAAGGTAGCTGTCGGGTCATGCTCGGGGAACAAAAGAGCGGGGCAGAAATCTGAGGAGAACGTTCTCGCACGTCCGACCCAAAATAAATAATATCGCAGAGTCAACACGTACGGCCGATAACAGAAACGGCTCGTACCAGCTCTGGCATTCAATGAGTAATGTAGGTATGGACCGTTTCTTAAAAATAAGCAAATAGAAACTTGTATCAGGACAGAGTAGATGAGAACAAAGTCCCCTGAAGGTCTTGAAAAAGATTATCGTCAGATTCACAAACCCGACGTCGTCCAAGATCTGCCTCCTTGTGGGAGGGCTCCTGACCCAGCTGTCCTTTGATTCTACTTGTCCCGATGCCAGGCCTGGGAGGGCAGGGCAAATAGCTTCTACGCGAGGCAATCTCATTCCCAAAACCCACGTGCCCTTCTGATTTGGGGTCCAGACCTGTGATTTTATCGCTTTGCTCTCTCCAAGAGGGGAAGAATAACCTTCGAGAGACGCCTGGGGGCAGGATGTATCAGAAGACAGACTTCAGTTCTGGTCTTCTTGACTCCCAACCCCAGCCTCTATAGTCCACATTTCCTTTCTTTTTGGGTCTAGAACTTAGCACAGTGGCACATAGTAGGTACTTGACTTGTTGAATTATTGCGAATATTTAATTTGTTGACAGAATGTGCCTTTACTGAACAGGATGTCATTTACCGTCTCCCAAAAGAGCATTTAACATGCTCTCAGAATTCCTGAGATCTCTTAAACTCCTTTCTCCTTTTTCCTTCATCGTGGCTCCAGATAGGCAGACCCTCCCACTGGGCCAGATCACGGGTGATTTGGATGAAATATATTCCCAGTAAAGACATTTTCACAGTTGGGCTAACTTTAATTGTCAGGAAGTTTTTCTTTTATATCAGTCCAGTACAGTAAAAGGAGAATGTGTGAATGTGGAGTCAAGGGATCTGAGTTCACTTTCTGGCTGACTCTAACTGTGTGATCTTGGGCAAGTCACTTCCCTTAGATCTTAATTTCTTCATATTTGACCTGAAGGAATTGGACTAAATTACTTACAACACACCTTCTAGGTCTGTTTGTATGCCTTGTACATAGTAAGAGCTCAATAAATACTTGTCTATTTGAAAAAAAGGAATTAGATAATGATCCATTCTATTACATTGTTGTGATTCACTCTCATCCAACTCTTCATAAACCCATTTGGAGTTTTCTTGGCAAAGATATTGGAGTGGTTTGCTAGTTCCTTCTCCAGCTCTTTTTACAGAGGAAGAAACTGAGTCAAACCAGTTGTTTCTGATTCTTCATGACCCTATTTTGGGTTTCTTTGGCAAAGATATCGGAGTGGTTTGCTAGTTCCTTCTCCAGCTCATTTTACAGAGGAGGAAACTGAGGCAAACCAGCTGTTTCTGATTCTTCATGACTCCATTTGGGATTTTCTTGGCAAAGATATTGGAATAGTCTGCCGGTTCTTTCTCCAGCTCATTTTTCAGAGGAGAAAACTGAGGCAAACCAGTTATAACTGACTCTTCATGACTCCATTTTGGGGTTTTCTTGGCAAAGATATTGGAGCGATTGGCCATTTCCTTCTCCACCTCAGGAAATGGAGGCAAACAGGGACAAGTGACTCACCCAGTGTGACACAGGTAGTAAGTGTCTGAGGTCAGATTTGAACTCATGAAGATGAGTCTCCCTATTCCAAGCTCAATCTACTGTGCTACTTAACTGCCCACCTCTATTATATTTTATTTTTTATTTTTTATTTTTTATTTTATTTTTTATTTTATTTTAAACCCTTAACTTCTGTGTATTGACTTATAAGTGGAAGATTGGTAAGGGTAGGCAATGGGGGTCAAGTGACTTGCCCAGGGTCACACAGCTGGGAAGTGTCTGAGCCCGGATTTGAACCTAGGACCTCCTGTCTCTAGGCCTGACTCTCACTCCACTGAGCTACCCAGCTGCCCCCTCTATTATATATTTAGGACAAAATTAATTATCATTTCTACTGTCTTCTATGATAAGCCAATCTGATTCACCTGGAATGTTTTCTCATTCATTCATCCAGACTCTCACATTACAGTCTTAGAGTGGCCCACATTATTTTGAATCAAGCACATGATACTCCAACTCTCAACTTAGTCTTTGCACACGCATTCCCCCATGACTATCCCATGTTTGCCCTCTTCACCTCTGTCTCCTGCCTTTCCTGCCTTCTTTCAAATCCCATCTAAAATCCCACCTTCTACCAGAAGCCCTTCCTGATACCCCTTAATGATAGTGTCTTTGAGATTTGTCCTGCATGCACGTATGTACCTTGTGTGTGTATGTACCTGTATGTAGGGACCTTGCATGTACAGAGTTGGTTTTGCATGTTAATTCTCTCCTCCTCCTCCTCCCCCTCCATTAAACTGTGAGGTCCTTGAGGGCAGGGATTGCGATTATGCCTTTCTTTGTGTCTCCTAGACTTGGCAGAATTCCTAACACATAGTAAGAGATTTAGAAAATGCTTGTTGATGGTTGGCAAACTGACTTGCTCTTGAGAAAGGTATCCTTTGTATCGATTTGTTCTTTTTCCAGCTTTATTCCATTTTGCAACCCTAAAGACAAAGCCCAATCTGCGACCACAGGGCCACATTTCACCATGACTGTTGATAATGCTAAAGAATCTTGACTATGTCCCAGTATTCTAATGGGAGACGTAGCCTCTCTTTAGGAGGTAATTCTTTAGGAAAGACATTGTAAGTCAGTCTCCCAGGATCCCAGTGACTCCAAGGCATGATTACAAAGCACGTTAACTCTTGAAGTCCAAGAGGGTGACTCTCATACCCTTGAATCAGTCACATGTGGCAAGAGGCAGAGCATGGCTGCGCACGTAGATGACCAAGATGCTCCTGAAGCTCCTGAGAGAGGCAGTAAGTAGCCTTGCAGTGTAGCTCCTGACTTTGCAGGGAGTACCCTGGGCATAATTGTTTTATATGGAGAGAACTCAAAAACTCTCTTTGAGGGAGAGGTGGTAAACTGAAGGCATTTCACCAAGTCACAGAATCTCAGAGTTAGAAGGTACCTCAGAAGGCAGCCAGTCCAACCCAATCCCTTTTACAACAGACCCACATTGGCGCTTAGCACAGTGTCTGGAACACAGAAGGTACTTAATAAATATTTCTTCCTCCCTCCCTCCCTCCCTCCCTCCCCCCCTCTCTCTTTCTTTTTTCTTTCTTTCTTCCTTCCTTCCTTCCTTCCATCCTTCCTCCCTTCCTTCCTCCCTT
>NW_025354024.1:0-3626 GCF_016433145.1 Gracilinanus agilis
ATATATAATATATAGTGTTATACTGCATTGTATTATATTATATCATATTATATATTATATACGTATTAATTTTCTTTGTGGCTCAGGCATTTCATTTGTGACCAGCTTTTCAGGACTCAGTGCGGGGTTTCTTGGCAAGGATACTAGAGTGGTTTGCCATTACCTTTTCCAGAAGGTATTCTGCAGATAGAAGTCCAAGCCTGGATTCAGGAAGACTCATCTTGCTGAGTTCAAGCCTGGCATAATATACTTGCCAGCTGGGTGACCCTGGATAAGTCACTTAATCCTGTTGCTCTCAGTTTTCTCTTCTGTAAAATGATCTGGAGAAGGAAATGGCAAATTATTCCACTTTCTTTGCCAAGAAAAGCCCCAAAGGGGTCACAGAGAGTCGGATACGACTGAAACAACTGAACAAACAAGCACATTATAGGGATCAAATGAGATCATGTGGGTAAAGCACTCTGTAAATCCTCAAGCATCACAGAAATGGAACCTGTTATTATCATCATTATTATAACAAGGTGAATGATGAGAGTTTACAGAGTACTGAAGGTGTGCTTTAGGATTTACAAAGCACTTTCCTTACAAAACCCACTTGATGTGGAAATGTGGGTTCAAATCCTCCCTTCCACATTTATTAACTCATCTCTGTGACTTGATTTCCTCATCTGTAAAAAATGATGGAAATTGTATTTGCTGTTCCCTTCATCAACCTGATGATAATTACTTAACATAAGAATCACCAAACTGAGAAATCACAGGGCTGAGAATTTTCAGTTCTCGCTCACTACAAGCAGACAGGTACTGGAGGATTGTCTGGTCATTTATCCTCCACTATTCTCCATATTGTTAATGAATGACTTCATTTTTTAACCCTTATTTCCTGTCTTAGAATTAATACTATATATTGGTTCCAAGGCAGAAGAACAGTAAGGGCAAGACAACGGGTGGGGGAGGGGGGCGGTCAAGTGACTTGCCCAGGGTCACACAGTGAGGAAATGTCTGAGGTCAGGTTTGAACCCAGGACCTCTCATCTTTAGGTGTGGCTCTCTATCCACTGAGCCACCTAACTGCCTCCTCGTGACTCCCCCTGCCCCTCCCCCCCAGGATTTCTTGCAACTTGCTCCATTAGCATTTCATTCCATAGTAGGAAATATTGAAATGTAAAAATAGAAAATAAATATGAAAAGTTATGGTCCTATTTGAGATATAATATGATTATACTATAAATAGAGAGCTAATTTCAGAACCAGGAATAAGACCTGAGTTCAACCTAGGCCTTTGGTATGTATGACCTTGGATAAGTCATTTGACCCTTTATATTCTCAGTGCTCTACTCCCCTGCCCTGACTCCTTAAGGATATAAGTCTCCAACTGAGATTTGTAGTTTGTAAAGAAGAATTTAATAATTTAGTAAAGGAGATTTTTTTTTTTTTAAAAAGGAAGGTCTTGCCAAATTATCCATGAGTCTCCATACCGAAGACCTTTGCTTAGGAGGATGGAATTGGAGGCAGGGCACTGATCATAGTTGTGTATGGGGATATGAGGAAGAGGGAGATGATTTCCTTAATTCTGTCTATTTTAGAGTATGCTCTTGTAGAGATCAGAATAGGTTCTGGGGCTTAAAGGTACTCTTAGGTCACAAATCTTTGGCAGATTTATTTTAAAATAAAATGTTCCTTGGGTGTATTTGGAATATGGAATGGATTCATCCTCACCAGTGGTTGGCTGCCCATTGGCCAGGTATTTGTAGTGTATTCTATTGTTCAGGTAGGGTTATGTTGGGTGGTCTTTGGGGTCTCTTCCCACACTGAGATTCCATAATAATACTGAGAAAACTTTTTGTTCCATTCCATCATCATTGGATCATTGATGGAGACGAGATCTTTGTTCCAGGGTGACCTAGGGGATAAAGGCTGAATCTTAGAGTCACGAAGACATGGGTCAAGCCCTGTTTCTGACACACAAGGGCTCTGTGACCTTGGCAAGCCACTTAAACTTTTATCACCCTCAGTTTCCTCATCTATGAAATGGGCATAATGCTAGCACCCACCTCTCAGAGAGCTGTTTAGGGGGGGATCAAATGAGATAAAAGTTTCTGTGAGACTTTCCTTCTACCATCCCTTTGGCCCAACAGGAAATACAGTGCCCAAATCGATTCAGACTGTTCAGATTGAGCCTGTGCCCCCTATTTCCAGCCCTAATAGAAACCATGTCTCATTTGGGGATGTTAAAACATCTCATTCACCAAAACTTAAAGCTTACTCATTACAACCTGAATGGCTTAAAAGATCAAATGAGGCCCATGGAAGGCTACCCATGACCTTGAAATCAGAAGAGGTGCACAATTATTTACTCTGGAAATTTCTCCTTGAGCCAAACAGGAAGAATCATGTTTGCCCCATTTACAAAACTCCCTTTTTATCTAATTTATTGCCTCTGCATGCTGGTTTCCCTACGTAAACTGTGTATTTCTTTCTTTTTTAAAAGCCTTTTCTGCCCAAACTCTGCCTTAAAACATAGGAAAAATATTCAAACCACAACTTCATTCCATGGTTGGGTCGGCGTATTTTTTTCAGGGATGGAGATGCATGGTCAGTGCGTTATTCTCTCCTGTTTCAAAAGGGGAAAGTGAGATATTAGGAGTGTTTCCCATGACTGTGAGTGCATATATATATAGGTTTATCTGTGTGTGTATTTCTCTGTGTGTGCACGTGTATGTACTCTCAGTGTTCGTCTGAAAAAGTGAATTTCTTTGAATTCTCGGTAGTTGTTTCTGAGAAATTCTGGCTTTGGACTCAGAGAGCCTAGGTTCAAATCCTGGTCCAGACACTTTCTACCTGTGTGGCCTTGGGGGGAAATCATTCCCCTCTCTGATCCTCAGTTTCCTCAGCTGTAAAATGAAGGGACTAGATAAGTTTCAGCTCTAAATCTATGATGCTCTAAAGCAGCGTTGGTGAAGGCATGGCACGCATGCAGAGCCGGCACTCAGGGAGCTGCTCCGTTCCCCTTCTTCCCAGCACAGGAGGACATTTTTTGCATGCTCCATCCCTCTGTCCAGCTGCCCAAAGCAAGCACTTTCTCCCTCAGCTCTCTCCCATAATGCAGGGGCTCACAGACAGCTTGAATTTGCCCTCTGGGAACTCCAACTCAGCCATTGAGGCTCTAAAGTATAAAGCTTGTGTTGGGGCCAGAGGAGCAGGGAGCCTTGATGCACCCACTCCTCTCCGGTGGGAGTGCACTGGCAGTGGGCAGTGCTGTACCCTGCCAACCAGCCTGATTCCTAAAACAGATGCAATGAGCAGGAAGCTAAATGGGGTGCTTTGAAACACTGGGGGCCTTTTCCTTTAGGTATTTTAACTTGATTTACAAATGGAAGGAATACATCCAGTATTACCATGTTATGTGTGATAAGCATTATATATAACTTACGTTTATGCAATAAGATAAATGGAACATATAATACAAACATTTAATGTTATAGGCATATAAATATATAATATAAACACATTTAATATTATCACATATAAACACAAAACATAGGCATATCTAATATCACATTATAACTATAAAACACATATTATAAATAAAAAATACTTCATATTATAAATATAATAATATATAAT
>NW_025354025.1:0-2847 GCF_016433145.1 Gracilinanus agilis
CTAGCATTACAAAAGCAAAAATGATAGTCCCCTCTCACAAGAAGCTTACATTCACCTGGGGAAAGGAAGAAGTTTACAGATAAGCAAATTCCAAACTATGCAAATTTCAAAATAAGTAAAAATAACTGGTGTGGGAGTGGAGAGGAGAGGAAGAGTCCTTTCTGAGTCTTCACCTGCCAGCTTTCTGCCTTATAATGGGGGCGTACCCCACCCTATGAGCCAGGCTCCCTTCTGACCCTATTCCTTCATTTGTTCCTTTTCCTTTCCTCCCTTCCTCCACTGCTTTACCTCTGAGGAACCTCATTCTCCTTCTTAAAGGTGGCCTCATTTAATCCTTCTCCAGTCCCCTTCTTTTGTATTGTAGCATCACCCAGTTTTCAAGCAACCTACTTTTTTTTCCTTTAAACCTTACCTTCCATCTTAGAATTAATACAGGTACAAGTTCTAAGGCAGAAGAACTGTAAGAGCTAGGCAGTGGGAATTAAGTGACTTACCCAGGGTCAGCCAATTAGGAATATCTGAGGGCAGATTTCTAACCTAGGTATGGGACAATTGTGAAAGGCCTCTTTCAATTCCAGAAACTCTTTCTAAGCACCTGTACACTATAAGAAATCATTCTTTGTGCTTGCCAGAATATCTCTTACTGCATAATTCATGAATCCCTTTTTTATTGAAGGCAAAAAGTACTCCTGCTTTTCTCTCTACAACATCCCAAAGTACATTAAAGAATGGTTCCCTTAGTTTTAAATCAGTAAATGGAGGGTCTAGTTTGAAGCCACTTGCCTATATGCAGGTGGGAATTTGACTTTTGAGGACAGAATGACAATAGATTGGCAGAGGAGATATAGGACATCCATCTATTGATGCATTATTGTATATTTTATTTTATTTTTTTAATTTTTATTTTGGATATTTTCCCCTAGTTACATATTTCATGTTCTTTCCCTCTCCTCAAACCCCCCTAAACCCCATTAGCCGATACACAGTTCCACTGGGTTTTAAATTTATCATTGATCAAGGCCTAATTCCTTATTATTGATAGTTGGACTAGAGTTATCGTTTAGTGTCTACATCCTCAATAATATTCCCATCAGCCTAAGTGTTCAAGCAGTTGTTTTTCTTCTGTTTTTCTCTTCCCATAGCTCTTCCTCTGAATGTGGCTAGTTTTCTTTCTCATAAGTGCCTCAGCCTTGCTCTGGATCCTTGCATTGCTGCTAGTAGAGAAGTCCATTATGCTTGATTGTACCACAGTTTGTCAGTCTCTGTGTACAATATTCTCCTGGATCTACTCTTTTCACTCTGCATCAATTCCTGGAACTCATTCCAGTTCACATGGAATCCCTCCAGTTCTTTATTCCTTTGAGCACAATAGTATTCCATCACCAACAGATACCACAATTTGTTCGGCCATTTCCCAATCAAAGGACATTCTCTCATTTTCCAATTTTTTGCCACCACAAAGAGTGCAGCTATAAATATTTTTGTACAAGAATTTTTTCCTTATTATCTCTTTGGGGCATAATCCAAGCAATGCTATGGCTAGATCAAAAGGCAGATAGTCTTTTAAAACCCTTTGAGTATAGTTCCAAATTGCCATCCAGAATGGTTGGATCAGTTCACAACTCCACCAGCAATGCATTAATGTCCCAATTTGGTCACAACCCCCTCCAACATTTATTGCTCTCCCTTGTTGATATTTTAGCCAATCTGCTAGGTTGTGTTATTATATAATGAATTAGAATTGCTTACATTAAATGACTTTGAAAAAATTCTTTTGAAACTTTATTTGAATCCTACCTTGACAAAGGAGGTGGGTAGTCAAAGACCTTAAAAAAAGGAAGCTAAGTCTATGCTTAGGAAGAAAGCATGGGAAGAGACACCTAAAGCCTTCAGCCCACAGGTTCAGCTCTGCACTGGACCTTTCCAATTCTGTATGAGGCCTTTATATCCTCTACAAGCACTGATGAACTCTCCTTGTCACCTTATGGGAGCTCCTAGAGGCAGGGATTTCTCAGTGGTCAGGGAGGTGGAAGCTAACGACTGGGTTGAAGACCCCTTGCTTTTATTTAGGGTTCTCTGCTGAACAAAAGGGTAGTAGGAGTATACAAAAGTATGATATTGATAAACATCTACCCCTCTCTGAAATGAAGGAAAAGGCCTTCTCTGCATCTTGTGATCTGTATGGTCCTTATCTCCCCCTTTGCTTTCTCATGGATACTTATACTTCTCAGAAGCATATTTATTCCTGAAAATATTCTAGTAATAAAAATAAGATAACTTGCCTGTTAGTACTCTTTGTTTGAAATGGTATTTTCTGTCACCTAGTTATAGTATCTTTCCTGGTCCAGTGGAAAATGAATATTGAATTATAGTAATTTTCATTGAAAACCTTTCTTAAAACTTGGATTTTGAAGGTCAGCCAATTTCCAAGTTATGGTAATTTACTTGGGGACCTCAGGCCATCATCTCACTGGGCTGGCTTTTTTTCAAAGGGGGCAGGGACAAGCTTGCTTCTCTTTTATCTACAAATAAGGACTGTCTAGGTGACAAATCAGCAAGTTCTAATGGTCATTTTGCACTACTATGTCCCAGTCAGGTGGTGAAGAGGGGTGAAGGGGAAGGGGGGTATCTTGATGTGTTTCTGAGATCTGCCTCTTCCAGTGATGAGGGAAGAGTCAGAACTTTAAGCTTATCTGCTCTAAGACTTTTCCAATCAGAAATGTTATGAGATGTCCAGGGAAGGAAATAAAAAATATTTCCCTTTCTGACTGCAAAATACTAGCCTTGAAACTAGGATTTCAGAGTTCTCCCACCTACCCTGAGGTGCAATCTAATTCAGCCCAATAA
>NW_025354026.1:0-3434 GCF_016433145.1 Gracilinanus agilis
CACCTCCTCCTCCTCCTCCTCCTTCTCCCCAGCCAGCTCCCCTGATGTCCAGCAGGAGCTGCTTATGGAAGACAAAACAGAGACATGATTTGATGTGACGTTATTGTTCTGTCTTCTTTCTTGTGTGGGTTAGACATGGCTCGAATTCCAGACACACCAGCACATTGTCGGTTGAGACAACCCATACGACTATACCTTAATTACCTGACTTCTTCTCCACTAAGCCAGGAAAAGCACACCATTCTACCCATTCAGTCTCTAGATAGGTTTGTTTAAAAAGTGTTTGCTTCCTACATTTGTTCATTCATTCCTACATTCAGTCATTCAACATATATTTATTAATTATTCTGGAGACATAAAATGGGAGCATCATCATCATCATCATTATCGACAAACTTTTATTAAGCACCTACTATGTGCCAGGCTATGTAGGGATACAAAATAGGGGTAACCCCCCAAAAAAACTGGGAAAAAACCCAGGTGTCACAGGTAGACTAAAGGGGATTTCTTTTCTTCCCTTGCCCTGGCTTAGGGAAATGGCGTCAGGGCAGGGCAATGCCTCCTGAAAGGCTCTGAATTCCAGAGATCCCATGGGAAAAAGATCAGTTTTGAGGCAGAATGACATAGAAGGCATTTCTATGCCCTTTAACTTGAGCAGAGGCATGAGAGGATTGGGACATTAGCTGGGGATACAGTAGTGAAAAGGGCGAGGGATTTAGAAATGTATTTAAATCCTGACTCTGCCACTTATTACCTGGGTAACCTGGGGTCAGTTAAGCTCCCTGGGTCTCAGAGATTCCCAATCCTTAAAATGAGAGAGTTGGATCAACTTTCTAATTGCCAAGGCTTCCTTCCTTCTCTGAATTCTACAATTTTTATCACCCGAGTTAGAATTAGTTAAAATTATAGCATCCCCTAGTTTCCCTTTTTTCTCTCTCTAAAAATAGCCTTTTTCCTGGTATTCTTGGGTCCATCTCATCTCATCTCATCTCCTGGGAGAACTCCCTCCACCCCTCTGACCTAGCTCTCTGTTGCTCATCCAGAAGGGCCAAGCTCCACTGTCTGCCATTCACAAGGAGACTCTGCCCACTTCCTCAACACACTGATCTTTCCCTTCTCTGAATGCCTAGTCAGGGCCCACAGACCATTTCTCTGAATTGCTCCCCTGGGCTCTCCTCGAAGGACTAGCTTCTAGAGATTCTTCTTCTTTCTCTACTCAGAGCACATAGGAAAATGTAATATTTGGGACAGAGATGCTACTGGGACCCTTGGGAGATCTCTTAACTTCTGGCTTCTAGCTCCCCCAGAAACCTTGGGTAGACACGTGTCCCATCCAGCTGTGAGGGTACACCTCTTGTCCTCCCCACCCCCAAGATACAGAAACCTCTTGTAAGCATGCAGTCCACAATGAGACAGATGCAGAGCTTTTCCAAAGAGAGGAAAGCCACCATCCTAGGGTTTACATCCTTCTGTCTCAAAGGGGTTCCCAGTTTCAGTTATGCAGCCCCTTCCAAGTATGGGAGATGGCCAGGCTAGTCTGACTAGGGAGCAGGAAGAAGACTAAAGTATGACAAGATGGGAAAAGTCTATTAGGACCCAGCTTTGAAGAGCTTTAAAAGTTAGACAGGAGAGTAGATATTGAATGCTAAGGGTAATAGGAAATGATTTAAAAAAGGGGTGACATGGGATCAGATCAGTGCCTGGGAACTGTGGGGATGGGGGGATCAATTGGAGGGGGAGGGAGACAAATAGGATGCAGTCCCAATGGTCCAGGGGAGAGGTGACGCAGGATGGAATTAGGGGATTGATCATGTAAGTGGAGAGAAGGGGACAGATGAGTAAGAGGAGATAAAATGGGCCTCATTTGGCAACTGATTGGATATGGGGGTGGGGTGGGGGTTTGTGTAAGGGGCCAAGCATGACACTGAGGTGATAAACCTGGGGGATAGGAAAGTTAACGTCACCCTTGACAGAAATAGGAAAGATCAGAAGGAGGTAGATTCGGGGGAGTGATAACAAGTTTGGGGAACAATAATGAACTCTATTTTGGACATATTGAGTGTGAGAAGCCTGCGTGACATTTCTGCCCTGTTCCCAGACTCTTTCTGATTGGCACAGTTGCTGACTTCTCCCTCTCAACAGTTTTGTGGGGAATCTGGATGAGGTTAGTTGTTAGGATGGTGACATTATAGAGTGACGAACATCACCTGCTGGGAATGAGATGGAAGAGCAGAGGGGATCCCTCTAGGGGGTACAGTCACCAGCCAACTGGCTGGGAGATGGCATTCTAGCTAGTTCTCAACCAGCAGGGACAGCAAATAGGTGTCATCACCAGGCAAAGGCCAACCGAATGTGGTCTAATCGTGGGATATCAAGATAATAAGCGGCTAGAAATTTAAACCACCTCCTCACAGAATGGTGGA
The DNA here is from genome assembly GCF_016433145.1 of Gracilinanus agilis. Lineage (NCBI taxonomy): Eukaryota > Metazoa > Chordata > Mammalia > Didelphimorphia > Didelphidae > Gracilinanus > Gracilinanus agilis. Next base: position 2,424 of record NW_025354026.1, read on the forward strand.
GGTAGAGCCCTCCAAGGCCATATGGTCCCACTTGTATCTGAACAAAAATTCTCCTTGCTGAATACCCAACTAAAAGTCATCCATCTTTTCTCCCTTAAAGATTTCTAATGAGGAAAAGAACCCAGGACCATCCAAGGCAGCCCATTCCACTTTCCAATGTCTTTGCTAGGAAGTTTCTCATTGCCTGAAGTCTAAATTTGTCTCATTTTAAGCACCACACGCTGTTCTCCTGGTTCTGGTTCTCATCCTGGTTCTCCACTCTGGGCCCAAGGAGTACAAGTCTAATCCTTCTTCCAGTTGAGGACTCTTAGAATCTATGGGAATAGCTTTCTTGTCACCACTAAGTTTTCTCTTCACTTGGTTAAACAACTCCAGTCTTTTAATTTCAATCTTATTTGATAGGGGACTCCAGGTCTTCTACCATCTTGGTGACCCTTGGTGTGTTTCTCCACCCTGGAAGCAGATACTAGATGGCCACCTGTAGGGTGGTGGTAGTGGGAATTCTTTTCATGGATGGACTGCCACAGATGATATAGAAGATTATTTCTGACCATCAAATTCTACAGTTCCTTTGATTGTGTAAATCCTCTCCAGTCTATGAATCTCCTTCCTAGATGGTGATGCTCTGGCTGGATGGTTTTCCATATATGATCTGACTAGGGCAGAGAACAGTGGGGCTATCATCTCCTTGCTTTTGGACCATGCTTCTTAATAAAGCAGTTCAAGATTGCATTGAGCTAGAATTCTACTGGATTTTGAAATACTGGTTTCTAGTTTTGGCCTTTGAGAAGTCATGTAAGTGGGAACAAAATGGTTCTTTCTGACTAAAAATTTTTTATCTTAGGCAGATCCTAATCTTCCCCACACTCCTCCAATTTGTAGTATGTCCTAAACCCCAAAGAGACACAAACATGCTAGTTCATGATTCTTGTCATTATTTGTATAACACAAGGTAAGGGCACCTGGAAGAGGGGTTATATTAGAAAGGGTTCTGGAGGTAGAGTCAGGAGA
>NW_025354027.1:0-6898 GCF_016433145.1 Gracilinanus agilis
TTCTTGTTCTTGTTCTTGTTCTTGTTCTTGTTCTCCTCCTCCTCCTCCTCCTCCTTCTTCCTTCTTTTCTCCCCTTCTATAAAAGGGAAATCACTTTGCCTCAGTTTTTTGCTTTTGGCAAAATTGAAGGAAAATTATTCTTTATGAGTTAGTTTTACCTTTCCTCTTCTTTTTTTTAATGCAGGTGTTCAATTCATGTTCACGTAAACTTTATTAAAACATGCAACTCCATTTTAAATTTAATAAGCACATAAATCCCCTTTCAATGAATTCATATGTGGCAAGAAAAATAATTCACTATCAGGGAATTCCTATTAGTGGAGGCAGTTCTCATAAGATGTCTTCTTTTTTTCTGACACAAATCAGAGTAGCTCCATGCTGCTCTGAAATAAAGGCATGCACATGCATTAAGAGTCTCCTCTCTTGCTTTTTAGAAATTAAAATCAGAAATTCTAACCAATTTTGAATGGCCTTTCAAAGAAGCTCCTGATGCTATGAATTTCCTGGTTTTTATTTCCATTAAAGTGTCTTCCTTATTGAAGAGCACTGGTTCACTTATATCCTTATTCTGGATGATAGAAGTTGTATTTACATGTAATTCAATTCAATAAACATTTATTAAAAGGCCTTCTATTTAATTTCTCTGGTGTGTGTTTCTCTCTTTGGTCAAGCTGAGATTTTATCCCATTCCTCAGTGGTGGGGCCCATTTACTCTACTATGTGTAAGGCACTGTGCTAGATAGAGAGTACACAGACAAAAACAAAGCAGGAACTTCTGTAAAAGAATATAAATGTTACTTGTATCCAATTTTTGCAGTTGTAAGAAAAAACAAGCAAATTTGAGGAGGGAGAAAATATTAACAGTTGGGAGGGATTGTAAAAGACTTCAGGGGGTAGATGGCATTCAACTGAAGGAAGATGAGAATTGTATATGAAGAGTGAATGCATTACAGGCATAGGATATGGCTTGTGCAAATGCATGGAAGTAAGAGGTCTAATGTTGAGTTTGAGGAACAGCTAATAAATAATTTTGGCTTGGATATTGAGTAGATAAGGGGAGTAATGTGAAATAAGATTGGAAAGGTATGTAACACTCCTGCCCTAGATGGGTTTATTCATTCCTTGAAATAAAAGCCCTATGATGTTGTATGCTGTAAATGCAAAGGTATATGTAACTATGTAACTTCTGATTATTTGAGAGACTGTACAACACATATGAGGTAGGAGAAAAGTCTAGAGGGGTGAAATGAGAGAAATAAGATGCAAACTTTCAAAAAGGTAACAAAGTCCTTGTTTCTGCAGACCTGTAGGGAAAACCAGCTTCCCAAAATGTCCCTTTATTACCAATCGCTACAACTCTAGAGACTATTAAGAGTAGATTTCTCTGGGGACATCATTTCTCGGTTCAATGGATATTTTTTCCCATTCCTCTGCTGAAGAGCTCATTTACTCTAGTGTATTCTATTGTTGACACTCATCTGTAAAACTTCCCCAATTTCTGCTTTACTGCTTACTAGGATAAATGTTTTCTTGCTATCCATGATTATCTTTAGAGTAATAAATGTTTGGTGGGTTGTAGCTAAGCTGACTTCTGAGAATAAGCGATGACTCTCTCAGTCCGAGATGGAACTGTTTCTTGTTTCAAGTGACCAGATAAAATGTCTTTCATTCTGAAACCACAAAAAGGAGCATAGATTGCAAATATTTGATGTGTTGTTGATATAGTACAATAACCTTCTTTGAGTTAGAAGAGTGGAAGAGTGAATCATTTATCTATAGAACTTCTTTTGCTTTGTCCAAAGGTGGAAATCAAATATCACTTGAACATGTGGATGAGAGTACAACAGATAATACTTATTCAAATATAATTACAACACAGGCTGCCTCAGCTTCCCCTTGCCCCAGACTAAACATCACAGGTAGGTGGGATGCATATTAGTTTACCAAAGCAGCTGAGAAAAGTCTATCCTAAGTTCAGGGGATAAGACAAGGGACCTGTTTAGTAGCATGCTGACTGTAATTCTCCTTCTTGCTGACTGGCTTCTGTTCTACAATGAATCTAGGAGTATATTCTATATACATTTAGTAAGTATTGTCTAGACTAGACTCATTGACTCAGAGAATGTGAAAACCAGAAGGGACCTTTGATAATCTAATCCAACCTCCTCACTTCATAGATGAGGGAATTTGCTTTCCACAGATGATAGAGCTGAGAATCCAACCCAAGCTGTTTGTCTCTAAATATAGAACTCTCTTCATAATACTACATTACCACCTATTTCACATCTCTCATAGTGAATAGTCACCTCACATTTATTAAGTGCCCACTAAAGGCGAGGCACTGTGCTAAGTGCAGAGGATATAGAGAAAGGGAAAAGACAGTGTATACCCTCAAAGAGTTTCCAAAATATTTTGGGAGATAATATGAAAACAACTATGTACAAACAAGATATATACATGATAAACTGGAGAAAGTTGTTAGGGATTAAACATTAAGTGGATTTAAGAAATGATTTTTGCAGGTGGGACTTCAATTGAGACTTGAAAGAAGCCTTTAAGGCTAAGAGGAGATGAGAAAGGAGAGAGTCTTAGGAATGGTAGGTAAAGCAAGTGAAAATGCCCAGAGTCCTGAGATAGCATGTTTAGAGTTAGGAACATGGGAGTCCCTCAAAGCAAATGGAATTGTGAATCTTAGAGTCATAAAATAATGGTGCTTAGCTGTTTCTGGAAGTTGATAAGTGTCAATCAGGATCTGTAATTAGTGGGTTAAAAGGAAATGGATAAATTTTAGATGTTTCCAAAGAGAGTTGTATACCATTTAATTTAATTCCATCTTGTACCATCTCCTGCATTAGTTATAATTTGTAAAGTTTGATTGTTTTATAAAGCAAGTTCATTGGATATACTTTCCTTGGTTTTGAGGAGAAAATTAAAGCCAGTGAGTTGCCACGTCCTAGACTTAATTAGTAAATCTATCAACATGCATTTATTAAGCATTTTCCACCTGTTAGGCACTATGCTGATGTTAAATTGTCCCTGATCTCAAAAGTTTAAATTTTATGAGGGGGGGGTCAGATGCTATCACATCATATCATTATCATGTATCATATTGCATCATATCATATTAATTATAATTTGTAATATTATTATATTTTATGAATATGAATTAAAGGTAAAATAGTTTTAGCAGAGGTGAATCAGGAAAGGCCTCGCATGGGAGATGGTGATTGAGTTGAGCTTTCAAGGAAACTGGAATTCTAAGAGTGTGAGGAAAGGGGAAAATGCATTTCCTGAATGGAGAATGAAAATGTAATGCCATCTTTGAAGACCAGCTGGGTCAATTTGACTGGTAGAATACATGGAGAGTAATATATTATAAGCCTGGAAAGGTAAGTTGGAACCAGGTTGTGAAGGTCTTAAGCAGATGAGTTCGTATTTGATTCTAGAAGAAATAAGGGGTCCCTGGAGTTTACCAAGAAAGGAAAAACATGGTCAGACCTATACTTTAGGCATATCACTCTGGCATCTGGGTAGAGGCTAGGTTGAATAGGGGAGAGACTTGAGTTGGTGATATCATTAAGGAGATATTTGCTATACTGCAGGCTACAGATGATGACAATCTGAACTAGGTTGGTAACCATATAAGTAGAGAGAAGGTGATGAAGATGGGAGATATGGAAGCAGAATCATTGATTTGGGGATTGATTGGATAGAATGGGTTGGTTATCAATGGAGATAAGATAATCTTAAAAGAATGAGCAAACCATAGCATTACTGTATGAACACTGTTTGGTTTTGTTAAGATGTATTTTAAAATCTTTAGAGAAAAAAAAAGGAAAGAGCTTCTTTAAGAGGTTGGTAAGTAACTAGGAGATGATAGATTTAGTTAAGGTTGCTTAGTTAATAAAATAGTGTTTTTATGGAAGTTGCCGACTTCAAAGAATGTTAGAGAAAATGATTAGAAAGTGCTGACTAGGAAACCCTTTCCTTATTAGAAAAGGTACTGCCACAATGCTTTATATAGTCTTTTGCCAACCTGTGCTGTATGGTGGAGATAGAAGACATTCAGTATCTTCCTTTGGGCAGGTAATGGAGACCTGCTGGTAGCTCAGTAATATGGAGGAAATGATGAGGTTTCTGTCTGGCAGAAAGAGACATAGAGGGAAGTGATAAAGAAATGCCCCAAGAGCCAATTGAGACTGCTTAGGATGTGTTAAATGTCTTACCTATGAAGACATTGTGGAAGCAAATGGGCATAGGAAGCTGAAGAAAGCTGTGAAACTAGCGACAGTGTTTCTTATTCTTAAAACTATGTGCAAAATCAAAAACTTTTCTTAAACAAATAAAGAAATACAGTGCTAGATATAGAAGTGATTCATAACAATTGAAGATTAGAGAAGGTAAGTCTCTATGTAAGTAATTTTTCCCCTTTATAATTGCTCTATATTACTAGTTTGTTATAAAGTGACTTAGCAATTAATTTTTAGTTAATATTTGTTTTTCGTCTTTTTAAAATCAGTGTAGGGAACTACTAATGTGGAAGTTGATTGATTCAGATAGGTAACTTACTTGCAACTTATAGTCTGAATTGCTTAAGACTTAGAAAACTTAAATTATTTGTCTAGTCACCCAGCTAGTATGTATCAAGGTAGGAATTGAACTTGGGAATTCCTGATTCTGGACCATTATAATATCTACTGTGTCATACAACTTCTTATCTTTTTTTTTTTAATTTTAAACCCTTAACTTCTGTGTATTGATTTATAGGTGGAAGATTGGTAAGGGTAGGCAATGGGGGTCAAGTGACTTGCCCAGGGTCACACAGCTGGGAAGTGTCTGAGACCAGATTTGAACCTAGGACCTCCTGTCTCTAGGCCTGGCTCTCAATCCACTGAGCTACCCAGCTGCCCCCAACTTCTTATCTTTTTAAAAAAGAAACTATTTTGATAGAAAATTTATGAAGGATTTGGGCTACATTTCTGGTTTCTCCCAGTTATTTCTCCCAGGGTTTGCCTAACTGCTTTGTTTAAGAAACCTGAACCAGATACCTATTACCCTTTATCGAGCTGCAGCAACTAGAATTATAGACTTGACAGGAACATTCATTTGATCATTTATTGGTCAATAAACAAACATTTATTAAGTACCCACAATATGCAACACATTGCTAAGAACAGGGCTATATAGATCATGTGTAGGAGATGCAGGCCAGTTAAAGTTCCTTAGTTAATGCAAGGTAATTTTTAAAGGAAGCTGTGAGCTTCAAAGACAAGGTTATTGGTCTCATGGAGCCCACAGCCTACATGTAAATAGAATGACATGGCACATATACAAATTACTCTAATATGCAACAATATTTGAGAAGTACATGAGTTATATATGTGATATTTGATAAGCAAATAAGAAATATGCAAACAAAAAGTTATATGAGAATAGGGACAGTGAGATCATTATTACCTGAGGGCAATTAGGAAAGTCTTTATTGAGGAACATTTGTCTTGGGCTTTAGAGAATGGATACATTTTGAAATAATCATAATCATCATGGACAATCTTTTATGTATTTATTTTTTATTTAGAATATTTTTTCATGATTCCATGATTCATGATCCTCTCCCCTCAAATCTTTCCTCCCCCCTCCTGGAGCTGACACGCAGTTCCACTGGGTTATACATGTATCATTGTTCAAAACCTATTTCCATGTTATTCACATTTGCAATGAAGTGATCTTTTACCATCAAAACCTTAATCATATCCCTATGGAACTATGTGATCAATTGTATGTTTTTCTTTTGCATTTCTGATTCCACAGTTCTTTCTCTGGATATGGATAGCGTTCTTTCTCATAAGTTCCTCTGAATTGTCCTTGGGTCATTGTGTTGTTGCTAGTAGAAAAGTCTATTACAGTCGATTGTTGCCATAATACATCAATTTCTTTGTACAATGTTCTTCTGGTTCTGCTCTTTTCACTCTGCATCAATTCCTGGAGGTGTGTCCAGTTCACATGGAATTCCTCCAGTTCATTATTTCTTCCAACACAATAATTTTCCATTATCATCAGATACCACAATTTATTCAGTCATTCCCCAGTTGATGGACACTCACTCATTTTCCAAGTTTTTGCCACCACAAAGAGCACAGATATAAATATTTTTGCATAGATCTTTTTCCTTATTATCTCTTTGGGGGTACAAATCCAACAGTGGTATGGCTGGGTCAAAGGGCAGGAATTCTTCCAAAGGCCTTTGGACATAGTTCCAAATTGTCCTCCAGAATGGTTGGACCAATTTACAACTCCATCAGCAGTGTATTAGTAATGAATAACTTTTTAAAATAGAATGAATCCTGTCAGTCTAGGCTGGTTAGGTCATGTGTATGTGTGTGTGTGTGTGTGTGTGTGTGTGTGTGTGTGTGTGTGTGTGTCTGTGTTTGTGTCTGTGTATGATAGCAGTAATTAAATTACCTTTTAAAGTTCCTTCAATCTAGAGATTCTCTAAGTCTTTAAATGATTATCTGCTCTGCTTCAGTAGGATACATAGGATATATATGTATATGTATATGTATATATGATACAAATAGGATAATAAGTACCTTCTTCACCAATATCTGCACATACCATGGACAGCTTCAAAAGTGTTGCTTTTCTTAGTGGGTCCATTTACCAGGAAGATACTTATTATCCTATTTTTCCCTCATAGGAAGTTTGCTACATTTGTAAATAAAAACTGAAGAAAGCTGTCAGTAACACTAATAATTCTCCTTATATTTCATCCAGTCATTTAGCTACCCCCTTCTCTCCTTCCCACACCGTTGCTAGGCATAGGGGCTATACAGATCATATACAAGATTCTCTCTCTCTCTCTCTCTCTCTCTCTCTCTCTCTCTCTCTCTCTCTCTCT
>NW_025354028.1:0-1369 GCF_016433145.1 Gracilinanus agilis
TGTATCTTATTTACCTTTTCAGGTTTCTCTTGATTTTTGTGGTTGGATATCAAACTTTCCATTTAGCCCTGGTCTTTTCTGTGCAAATACCTGGTATTCTTCAATTTTGTTGAATGCCCATACTTTCCCCTGGAAATATATAGTCAGTTTTGATGGGTATTTGATCCGTGGTTACAGGCCCAGCTCTCTTGCCTTTCTGAATATTGTATTCCACGCCTTGCGGTCTTTTAGCGTTGAGGCTGCCAGATCCTGTGTGATCCTGATTGGTGCTCCTTGATATTTGAATTATTTCTTTCTGGCTTCTTGTAAGATTTTTTTCTTTTGCTTGGAAACTCTTGAATTTTGCAATGATATTTCTTGGTGTTTTCCTTTCTTGATCAAATGTAGTGGGTGTTCTATGGATCCTTTCAATGTCTATGTTGCCCTCTTGTAGGACTTCAGGGCAATTTTGCTGAATTATTTCTGTTAGTATGGAGTCCAGGTTTCTATTAATTTCTGGTTTTTCTGGAAGACCAATTATTCTCAAATTGTCTCTTCTAGACCGGTTTTCTTGGTCTGTCACTCTCTCATTGAGATATTTCATGTTTCCTTCTATTTTTTCAGTCTTTTGGCTTTGTTTTATTTGTTCTTGTTGTCTTGAGAGATCATTAGGTTCTACTTGCTCAATTCTAGCCTTTAGGGATTGATTTTCGGCTATAATCTTTTGGTTTTCGGCCATAATCTTCTGGTTTTCGGCCATAATCTTCTGGTTTTCGGCCATAATCTTCTGGTATTCCTTTTCAATCTGGTCATTTCTGGAGTTCAATTTGCTTATCAGTTCATTTGGTTTCTGAGCCTCACTTTCCAATTGCATGATTCTACCTTTTAAACAGTTATTTTCTTGCCAGATCTCTTCCATTTTCCTCAAAATCTCAGTTTTGAACTCTTCCATAGCTTGTGAGGAGTTTTCCTTATTTGAGGAGCGTCCGGATGCTTGTTTGTTCTCCTCCTCTGTTTGCTCGGTTGTCTGGATGTTCTCTGTGTAGAAGCTGTCGAGTGTTAAAGACTTCTTTTGCTTGTTGTTATTCTTTCTCTTCTGAACTTCCTGAGGCTGAGTAGCCATCATTACCCCAGCAGCTTCTCAGATTTATCCTCGCGCTCAGTGTCTGTCCGATCTATTGGCTCCTGAGGTCTGAGTTCTGGTTTTTTCCAAGGTCAAGTCCCCTGGTAGACCCCCTTGCTTGATCCTCTGCAGGAGGTTTCTTTACAAGTCTCAGGGTGCTGCTTCCACAGTCGTATACCCATCCACACTGGTTCCCCACTTTTGGATTTTATATATATACTATACAGCATATATATATCATATATACACAGTGTTTATATATAATAT
>NW_025354029.1:0-6736 GCF_016433145.1 Gracilinanus agilis
GGAGGGACAATGGAAGGAAGGAAGGGAGGGAGGAAGGGAGGGAGAATGGAAGGAAAGAAAGGAGAAAAAAAGAAGGAAGGGCTAGAGGGAGGAAGGGAAGAAGAATAATGTACCTTCTGGGCTGAATGGTTAGCAATAAGGTTCACAGCCCTTTCTGTAAATACATTTGTTGAATACATATTTTTGTATCCTGTTGCAGCATCTTCTCCATCTCTAAAATCAAGAGCACATCGGGTGATGTTCAGGGCATCAATATGTTCACAGCGTGTATGGGAGTAGTAATCTTCACTACCTAGAAGGTACCCTACAAGGAGAATGGAAGATGAAAGCAGTCAGCATGGCATAAAACTTATTATATAAACGAATGTTTCAGCATTTAATCGCCTAATGCAATTGATTACCCATGACAAGGCTAATCAGATGACAAGGCTAATCAGAGCAACATTCTTTTAACATCTCTATATTTGATACTGTAAAGCATAAAAATTTCATTTGTGGTGCCAATCTAACCTATGACCCCAGAAAGATTTTGAAAACAGTAGCTCATCTGTTTTATAAGGCAAGTAGGTGACATCAGAGAAATCTGTGAAAAAAAAAAAAAGAAAAGAAAAGAAAACCCTCAGAGCTCAAATGAAGTCAAAGGAATGATGTCCTGGCCTTCTAAAGTTAGAATGAAGACCAGGAAACAGCTGTAGTTGGCATGATCTGGACATCTGGCTTTATTTGGAGGGGGCACGTGAGATGGTTTTCTTCCTAATATTCTCAGATTGTTTGTGATACTGGCTTCCCAAGAGCAGCTGAGCCATCCCTAGTCAGATGCTGACACCAGCTGGTGAAAAACACAAATCTTTCCTAATAAAGCCCGCTGGCTATCATATGGAAAACCCACAAAACCAATTCAAAAGCTACATTAAATTGGATTTTTCATATATTTAAATTCCTCCAGGGAGTCAAATATCACTTGCTTGCCTGCCCCGTATATAAGGCTAAGTGCGAGAAGAAAAACAAGTAGTCTTATCAATAATTCTGTAAACATTACTGAATTCTCTTCTTAAAACATTAAAATGGACTGCTTTGTTCTTTATTACAGGCGCCATCTACAGACCAATAATGGCAAACCTCCTTGAAGACGAAGGTAATGGCATAGAATTCTTCCCAGTTCCAAACCTAACAGTACACCTAGTAAGAACTTCCCAGATATAAAAATAAAAGAATACTGAGCAAGTTTCTTAATATTTCTAGGTCTTAGTTCTCTCGTCTGTAAAATTATGGGGTTGGCGTCGGTGTCCTCTTAGGTGCTTTCTACCTCAACATCTATGATCCTACGTCCTTCTGATTCTTTTCAAACAGCACTTCATCCACCAATGACTCATCAAATCAGAGGCCCCTTCACAGTAACCAGTGTTTTGTTCTCTGGTTAAAAGGGTTTGGGGTTGAACAATATCACAGGAGCATAATGAGGCTAAATAAAAAAAGCTGAAAGAAAATTTTTTAAAAAGGAACTGTACATAGTTCTCAAAATATTGTGGTTTTAAAATATATGGATACATACATATACATCCATAAAATCATTCCTCCATGTGTCAAAGCACTAGAAACCTGAAGCATTTACTCTAAGATTTGCACTGGAGGAAGCAATGTTCCCATAAAAATCATATTGTTTTTGTAAGGGGCGGATCAGGTGTTAGGAGACTTGGGAGGGGGTGTTCTATTTCTGTGCTATGCCAGTGATTTATTATGTGACCTTGTGGAACTCACTTCAGCTTGTCCACCTGTAAACTGCAGCAATAGGCGTATCATCTGGGGGAATCTATCCAGAGTAGAGGCTTGGTACAAAGATGTTATATATGTGCCAAATATTAATATTGAAAAGATCTAATAAATAAGGGGACACCAGAGAAATGACAGCTATTTGTTCACACGTTTCTTTGTGCCGCTCCATTAATTTACAAATAGCTTAACCGCCAAACTGATTTCAAGTAATAAAATAATAATTATTATTATGAGCATACAGAGCTTTTTATCTTTATAGTGATTTACAAACATGAATTATGTTCTGAAAGCCATCAGCCCCCAAAAGTGTGTTATTACCTGTGCCTTTTTTGGAAACATAAAAAAAAAAATTCTTAAACAATTCAGTCTCTGACTTTTAAAAAATACTATTAAGAGTCAACACATAATAATAATGCCAGCCATATGGCAGGAATATTTAGAGTATTACAGAAACATTGCAGAGGAGGAAATTTAAACCTGATTTGTTCTCCCTAAAAATAAGGCATTGAAAAAAAGATTTTTTAAAGATTTAAACTGACTCAAAGTTTTAATATAAATTTACTATTATAGGATTAGGTCATTTCCATTAAGGTCATTTCATGTAATCATAGATTTAGAGTTAGAAGGGATCCTTGAAATTATCTAGATCAGGAGTTCTTAACCTTTTTTGTGTCATGTACTCTTATAGCAATCTGTTGAAGGCTATGGACTTCTCAGGATGTTTTTAAATGCCTAAAATAAAACGCATAGAATTACAAAGGAAACCTGTTATACTGCTATGCAACTGATTATGTGTACTCATATATACACATATATATCCATATCCATACATATATTTTAAGTCAGTGGATCTCAGGTTAAAAACACCTTGATCTATACCAGTGATTACCAAAGTGGGTGCTACCGCCCCCTGGTGCATGCTGCAGCGATCCAGGGAAGCAGTGATGGCCACAGGTACATTTATCTTTCCTATTAATTGCTATTAAAATTTAAAAAAAATTAATTTCCAGGGGACTAAGTAATATTTTTTCTGGAAAGGGGGCGGTAGGCCAAAAAAATTTGGGAACCACTGATCTAGACCAACATCTTTATTTCATAGATGAGGAAACTGACACCCAAAGGGAAAAACAAATCACTTGACCAAAGTTACTGAGGCAGTAAGTGGCAAAGCCAGAATTTAAACCCAAGTCTTCTGTTTCCAAATGCAGTGCTCTTCCCATCTACTTCCATTGCCTCCCCAAAAGGATTGTCTTTGGTTGTAAACATGCCTGCCCTTCAGAGGAAACTTTGGGCTCTTTCCCTTCACCTTAACTAGGGAAAGAAATTCTATTTCCTCCAAAAGCAAGGGTATCCAGACAGGGAGAAGTATGCCAGGAGAAAAGACTTAAGATCACTGACCAACACAATGATTCATCACATGATGAAATATGCCCCTCACCTCCTAACACAGATTTTAAATTCAGAGTATAGAATGAGACAAATATTTTTGGACGTGGCCAACAAAGGAATTTGTTTTGCATTCTTTTTTTTTTTTAAATGCACCTCAGAGGAAGCTTTTGAACGCTGTCTGCAGGAAAGAGCTATTCTAAACCTGAGCTCATGTTGGTTTTTGACTAGGGAAAAAACTGAACCTGTGCCTTCTCATGGTATAACAAAATATTCTCTGAGAGAAAGAATCACCAGCTTAGATTAGGGAACTATTCCAAGGCCCTAAGACACCACTTACTACATTGGAAAAGGTAATTGTCTTCCTGCAGGGATTATGACCACCATGCACTAAATACAGAGAAATAAATACTAATGGAGGTAGCATAATAAAAACTGATTCACTAGGCACTGAAGTTTCCAATTATTTCTTCTGATTACAGGTTTTATTAGAGGGTTATAGTTGGACCAAACTATAAAGAATGATGTGGGTTTCCATTACCAAAGAATGTATCAAATCCTCTGCGTGTTGGAAGACATTCTTTTCGGAACATGCCCAGGTGCCACTTTCCGACCATATGGGTGACATATCCAGCCTCCTGGAGAAGTTCAGGCAGCAATTTTTCATCCAGGGGTATGCAGCTAGGTTGACATGGCCAGATTATTTGATGCTGTAAACCTGTATGGATCTTAAAAGGATAAACATAGGATCAGGGATTAATGAGGTTATAACTCTCTATATGAGAGTATGGGGTGGCTGCCCAATATCATGGAGAAAAAGCACTAGGCTTGGACTTCTAGTCTTGTTGCTATGACAGCTTAAGCAATATACTTCCGAAATGGAGCTCTTTGGCCTGGTCAGAAAAAAAAATACATGTGGGAATATCCTATAAAAGCAAAAACAAAACCACCTTTGCCTATACTTATTATAAAGGATGTCTGTTGTTGGGAGGGGGTGTTATAAGGCAGGGAATAAAAGAGATACAGAAGAAAAGAATGGTAAGAGCATCAAAAAATATTTTTAATACACAGAAGAGAGAACTGGGACATGGCTCAACAAATAATGGTGTAGAAATATAATGGAATCCTATTTTCTGTAACAAATGATGAAGAGGATGGTTTTCAGAGAAACTTTGGAAGACTTGTATGAATTGACACAGAGTGAGGTGAGCAAGAAAATAATTTCTACAATAACAAAACCATCATAGAGAAAAACAACTTTGAAAAACTTTGGAACTCTGACCAACACAATGATCAAATGAGATTCCAGAAGACTCATGATGTAACATGGTACCTACCTCCTAACAGAAAGATGTTGGATTCAGGGTGCAGAATGAGACATGTGTTTTCCCACACAGCCAGTGCAGGAATTGTGCTTCATGATTATGTATATTTGTTAGAGGGTTTTTGTTTTGTTTTGTTTTCCCCCAAATCAAATGAGATAGTTGTAAAGCACTTAACTCAGTGCCTGGCACAGAGTAGGCACTTATTAAATGCTTATTCTCTTCCCTTTTCTTTCCCAATGTTGGAGGGGGAGATGAAAGGGAGAGAAAAATAGATATTTCAAATGTTCATTGAAAGAACAATTAAATTTAAAACTGAGAAAGAAGAGAACAGAAGGAGGTCTGAAAGGAAACAGGGACACGCAGAACCGTTTGAGAATTATCAAGTTAAATTTAATGTATACTTTTTTTAAAAATGAAAAACAATCTGAGTATAATAGAGATGCACCAAGACATATACAATCCTCCTTCCCAGTTTTTATATTATGGAAATGTTTGTATTTTCAGATGTTTGTCAAGTTCATAATGATGAAAATTAAATTTAAATTTAATGAAAATTAAATTTAAAAATTTTAATGTTAAATATATGTTTATATGTAACATATAAATATATATGTTACTATATAACCTAGCTGACTGGACAATATGGCAGCAAAGGAAAATGATAAATGTTGGAGGGGATGTGGCAAAATTGGAACAATAATACACTGCTGGTGGAGTTGTGAATTGGTCCAACCATTCTAAAAAGCAATTTGGAATTATGCCCAAAGGGCTTTAGCCAAAAAGGGAAAAGGCTTATACAAAAATATTTATAGCTGCATTCTTTGTGGTGGCAAAAAATTGGAAAATGAGAGAATGTCCTTCAATTGGGAATGGCTGAACAAATGGTGGTATCTAATGATGATGGAATACTACTGTGCTGAAAGGAATAATGAACTAGAGGAATTCCATGTGAACTGGAAAGACCTCCAGGAATTGATGCAGAGTGAAAGGAGCAGAACCAGGAGAACCTTATACACAGAGACTGATACACTATGGCACTACAGTCTTTGAAGACCTAGTAATATTCAAAAAGTTTTGGAGCATGTTGAAGCCAGTGCTTCACATTCTATATTTTACTGGAAGCCAAATGAAATGCCAGTCCCAAGAATTATTTCCTAGTCTCCTAGAACAAAATGGATTTGTCCTTCCACTGAACCAACACTTTGTATTTCACTGAATATTTCATTCATTATTACACACACACACACACACACACACACACACACACACACTTCCATGTCTTATCTTCTGTAATTAAACTAAGTCTCAAAGGCAGAGGACATATCTTTTTAAATTTTGTTGCTCCCTAGCAACTATGTGTGTAGGAAGGTCATAGAATGGGGAGATGGTATAGGAAGGTGGAACCATATTTCCCCATCCAGTGTCCCTACTCTACCTATCGAAGTTAAAGAAAACTAAGTGTGATTTTTTTTATTCTTAGATTTATTTGTTTGTTTGTTTGTTTGTTACATTAAAATTTCCAGGTATCTCCCTGCCTCCCCACACTAGGGAAGGCATTATTTGACAAAAAGATGTATGTATATATAAAACCATGTCTTGTTTGTTTCTGTTTATCAGTTCTTTCTCTGGAGGTGGACATACAGAAGTTACTCTTCAAGCAAAATTTCAATCACTGTATAGAACATCTCTTGTTCAGCTCAATTCACTAATTGTTTTTATAATTTTATGTAAGTCTTCCCATGTTTTTTAATTAACTTGTTCACCATTTCTTACAGCACAATAGTATTCCATCATAATCACATGCCACAACTTATTTAGCCATTCTCTGATTGATTGGCATCTCTTCAATTTCTAGTTCTCTGCCACCAAAAAATAAAGGTATGATTCTTGATATTGCAAGAAAATTAGAAATGTTTCTATGGCTAGAGGAAGAGATGAAAGAAGGAGCTACCTAGTTATCAATAGGGGATTCTGGGCCCAAGACTGAGCTGGAAAGACAGTTGAGGAGGGTGGATTGGAACTCTTTAAGTTTAATGTGAATAAAATGTCACTTAATTGTAGGAGCGACCAAGTGGAGGGTCCTTGTGGGCTAAATGTAAAGACTGGAAGAATCCCCAAACTCCCATCAGTAACAACAATACAGAGGAATAGGAGGGGAAAATAGTTCTACACAGATGTAAATAGGAATTCTGGCACCTTGGGTAAATCTAGTAAACTAGGAAGGAGAGGAGGAGGAGGAGGAGAAGAAGCAG
>NW_025354030.1:0-1013 GCF_016433145.1 Gracilinanus agilis
TGTACATTTGGGCTTGAGATGAGGAAAACTTCCTTACAATAAGTGCTGTGCCAAAGCGGAATGGTCTGCTTTGAGGAGAAGTGGCTGGTCCTTCATCGAGGGCCATAAATAATATAGCATTGGCTGAATGTTCATTTTTTGAGTACATTGTGGGAGGGTTGCTTTTCCTCAGATACAGAACAGACAAGATGGCCTCTAACATTCCTTCTAATTTTTACAATGTCCAAGCCTGTGATACCTTGCCTCCCTATCTCATAGCTAGTTCCCCATCTTGTAACTTCCATATGGTTATGTAAGTGTGAATAGGGGGTTTTATGGGTTCAGTATATTAAAGATGGTCACCAGAGGATCGAACTATTATCAATCCTCAATTGAGAATAATCTCAAATCAACATTGACTTTTATGGAAAATTCTCTAAGAATTCTCTAAGATTAATATTCAATCAAGTGGGGATCTTGGCTTAACCTAAGCTCTCATTCATAGAGATAATGGACGCAATTCAGCAATACCTTCAGACAAGCCAGCTGCCTTTCCCACAGCCTTTAAATAGGCTACTCAGTTTCTCTGACTTTGTATCTGGGGTTACTGTCTCCCTTCTCAGCATAAGTTTGTCTCACTATCACAACATGTTCTTTTCCAGACCTATGAACAATGCATTGTTCGTCAACTGGAATGAATGGCTTGAGCAAACATCGGAGACAATCCAGAAGCTCCTTTAAGGGACCAAGAGAATGTTTATTCAGAATTGAGCAACAAGACAAAGCTGAGGATCACAACAGGATCCCTAGTCCTTGTCCTCTATCCCCATCCTACTCTGTCCTCCTCCTGTAAAATTTCCATTCTGATACCAACTTTTTTTTTCCACTTTTGAGTAGGAGAACTTTATTTATTTTTTAAATCTTGGCCTTTTATTTTATTTTTTTAATAATTTATTTTTAGAAAAATTTGCCATGGTTCCATGATTCATGTTTTTACTTTCCCCTTCACCCCCTCAAATTCCCCCCCCCCCCCC
>NW_025354031.1:0-6518 GCF_016433145.1 Gracilinanus agilis
GGAGCAAAGGCAGTAAAAGGGGCTGAGCTGAGCCCGCGCTCACTCCAAGGGTCAGCAGAGGATAAAGAACCAAAATCTGGGTTCAAAGCCTGGATGTGCCACTGACCCCCCGGGAGACCCAGGCAGGGGGCTTCCCGTCTGCGGCCCCGGCCTGAAGCCCCCTCCTTGCTAACTCCCGAGGGAGGAGGGAGGCCAGACTCAAACACGGGTCTTCCTGCCTCCAGGCCTGGCGCTCTGCCCGCCGTGCCACCAAGTAATCCAAATCCACAACTCTTCTCGGGTCACCCCGGGGTTCTTCTTCCTCCTCACCCCCGGGGCTCAGCAGGGAGCTCGGAGACCCCATCCTCTGGCACGAGGGGCTGCCCAGGAGCCTCCCCCACCCCCACCCCCATCGGCGGCAAAGGGAACAGAGAAGGGCCTACCGGGTCCAGGAGCGCCGCCCGCACGTCCTCGCCATAGCGGTTGCGCAGACACGGGCCGCAGAACTGCCCCCGGACGCCCCCGCAGTCCAGGTTGCGGCACACCGTCTTGGTGTCGATGGTCTTCTGGCGACACTGGTGGCACGTGTTCCCCTGCCGGGGGAGAGCGGAGGATGCTGGGAGCCGGCCAGCGGGGGGTGTCCGGCGGCTCCCCGCCCCTGCCCCGGCCCGGCCTCTCCTTACCAACACCTTGTCGTAGATCTTGTCTCGGACGGTGACGGCCACGTTCTCCAAGTCGTCTTCAGTGATCTCATCCACCCTCCGGAAGGACGACAGACGCCGCTTCCTGTAGACCCGGCACTTGCCCTGGGAACGAGAGAGACCCCGCCAGCCGGCGTCAGAGGTGGGGAGCACTACAGAGTGCTGCCCGCCCCCTGCTGCCCAGGACCCCAGCCTCGAGGCCGCCTGGGGGCAGGGCCTTGAGTCAGGCAGGGCCTCCCGGAAGCAGGCCTCAGATGGTTTCTAGTGGGTCCTCCGCAGAGGTCTATAAATGGGGGTCCTCTTGGGCCCATGGGAGGGTCCCAGGCCAAATGTTAGCTACTCTAATTGCCCCAGGCCGGGCATAGCTCTTTGAAGTCCCTGCCTCCCCCCAGCCTCCACTTCCTCATCTATAAAATGGGGATTCCCGGGTCCCTTTCAGCACCAAACTCGGTCCTCTACTTCCAAAGCCCGGGGAGCCTGGAACCTCAGGCAAACGCGCATGAATAAGGGGCTCCGGGAGGCTCAGAGGCTCCCCGTGACCTCGCCAGGAGGACACACGCACCCCGCTCAGCCTCTTCCCCCTGCGGAAGGCGCACAGCTCTTCCTCGAAGTGAGCCGACACGGAGAAGTTCTCCACCGCAAACTTGTCCGGAGGCCGCGCGCTGCGGGTGGGATTCATGCGCCGCGTGATCTGTCCCTCCGAGAAAGCCCGCCTGGCCGTCTTCTTTTTCTGGAAGAGACAGAAGGAGCTCGGCGAGCCGCTCTGGGCCTGCCCAACGGGGAACGGGGCCCACACAAGGATTTCCACTTACGTAGGTCGGGCTCGGGGTCTGCACCGGGAACAGCTCCGGGAGAGAATGCAGCTCCGCTAGGAGCTGAGCCAGCTATGGCAGAAGAGAGAAGAGCCGTCAGCCGACTGGTAGGAGGCGCTGCACCCGCCACCCTCCCCTGTGCAGATTCTGTATCTCTCTGCAGTTCTCCAGGACAAACAATACCCCAGAGGGAAACTGACAAGAGGCCTGAAATGCACTCACGAGTGAAATGGACAGAGGGAAACTTAACACGAGGCCTGAAATGCACCCACAAGTGAAATGGACAGAGGGAAACTGATGCACAGGCATGAAATGCACCCACGAGTGAAATGGACATGCAAGCAAGGAAACAGCAGAGAAATTCCTCCCCAGTCTGAAAGCTCTGAATGTTGCTTTGTTCCTTAAGTCCTTCTACAGAGACAGACACACAGACGTGGGATCAGTGTGTCTAGAGATGCCTGGGCAGATGCTCACAAAACATACGTGCACAGGACAAAGACTGTGTACTTAGGACAGCTGTAAGCCATATACACGGATCTGTTTTATGAAGTTACAACATATATACGCACGCACTATATGTGTACCTGTGTGATAAATATTTTATGTATGTGCTGCTGTGTAGAACATCTACACACACACATTCACTCACTCATTTATTTGTATGTTTGTTTTGGGGGAGTCCCAAACCAGTGAAACCAGCGGATTCCCTCTGAGTGGGGAATCAATCCCTAATGAGTTAGCTCCTCCCACCAACTGAAAGTCACTTAATTTAGAGTGAAGGGATCTGGGTTCGAATCCTAGCTCCGCTCTGCTCCTTCTGGCCTGTCCCTTTCCCAGTTTCCTCACTGCATACCTCGGGGCACAGACCCAGATGAACTCCCGGGCCTCCTCCACTCTCCCACCTTGTGACTTCAAGCACTCGAGGCTGTTCCCTTGCCAGCCAGGGAGAGGCATCTCGGGCCTGGTTTTCCTCCCTACGGAGGCCCCCTGGAGTCAACCCCAGGAGGGGAACCTCTTACCATGGCCTTGTTCTCCTTGATGTTCATCGCCCGCTTGAGCAGGGCGTCCGAATCGCTCTGGCCCAGCTCCCTCGAGTCATCTTCAGACTCCGACGTCGACCCTTCCGGGGCTCCGATGCCGGCTCTCCCATTTTTCTTCCTTCCCAAAGCGCGGGCTTTTTCATTCTCTTCAAAATGTACACTGGAAAAGGATGGCTCCGAGTACCTTTTCTTTATATCCGATTTGTTCTTGGTGGGGAACTGGAAGGCGACTCGAAGCCCAAAGCTGCTCCTTCTGGAGGTGGGCTTTGTGGTGGCTTCCTCCTCCTCCTCCTCCTCCTCGTCCTCGTCCCCCTCCTCCTCCTCACTGCCTGCAGGGTCCTTTCCAGCATCTTCTTCATCACTCAATTCTGACTCTGTGAGCTAATAAATGGAGGGAACAGAGAAGCGCTTGACGGTCTGCCAACACCTCCAGAAGGATTCTGTGCTACATGACACATTACAGTCCCTCAACCCACATCCTGAGGGGCCTCCTCTGATCGGGCCCTGTGCCAAGCGCTGCAAATACACAAAGGGGCAGAGCCGGTCCCTAGCAGCTCCTGGAGCTCACGATCCAGTGGGGAGAGCAAGGGGCAAACGCAGGCACCCCAACAAGGATCATATGGGGTAAATGGGAAACAAAAGAAAAAAGTGCCGCAGCGCATCAGAGGAGAAGGCAGCGAGGGGGCCAGGCCTGGAGTCAAGAAAATTCATCTTCCCGAGTTTAAATCTGGCCTCTGACACCCGCTATGTGACCTTAGGCAAGTCCCTTCACCCTGCTGGTCTCTGTTTCTTTATCCGTAAAAGGAGCCAGAGAAGGAAATGGCCAACCGTATTGTCTCTTTCCCAAATGGGGTCATGAAGAGTCAGACATGCCTGAAAAACAAACGCCCTTTAAACAGTTTCAGAGGGACCTAAAGATGGAAATTCCAGGGAGGCAGATTTCATTTCCATACAGGAGTCCTCAGGCCTCCACTGGACCAGCATGCCTCTCTCAGTCTTTAGAAAATCTAAGACAGAGCCACAGCCTGAGAGGGTGAAGGGGACGCAGGTGGGACGGGTAGCAAGAAGGCTTCCTTCACACGTGGCCTGTGGCTGGGAGAATCCCTAAGACCAGACCCTGCCAAGAGCCATCACATTCATGATGAATGACAAAGTCACGCGTGAACCCTGAGATTCTGCAAAGCAGGTCAAAGGAGGATGCATTTCTCACTCAGTTTCCCCTGTGTGACTTCTCTTACTAACACTCCTCATAATAGGAATTATGATGATCACGATCTCTATTCAGCCCCAGGAATATACAGAGGAAGATTATAGGCTATTATTAGAGCCCTTCCAGGGCCCCTACAAACTCCTAGGAAAAGCCCCACCTTTACATGTAATAATACAGAAATTCCCCTGGAGTCTCCCTGTAACAAAGCAGCAATTAGTGAGTTAATATTAAAGTTTTTAGAACCCCAGAGAAACTGCACTTCAGATTTCTCAATCCACATACACAAAAACTTGGAGGACTGCCTTCAAGCTTCCCTGATCCTTGATGTGGAGAGGGAGGACAATGGATGAAAAATGGAGAAATTACCCTCAAAGGCTGGTCCGTCCCATTCCACTGCTTTCTCCCCCCCCATAGCCAAGGAGACAAGTAAACAGACCTTGAAAAGTTGTTAGTAACAAAGTTGTTGGTAACAAGGTGAATGGATGGCTTGTTCACTATCTCCAAGAAAAAACTTATGTTGAATATGGAGTTTCTATGCCAACCTTATGTGTAATCTCAAAAGAGTATAAAAATAAGCCTCACACAAGGTGGAGCGAAGCAGCATCCAGGATGCCTGCCTGGCTGAAGTTCAGACTCTCATTCATCATGCGCCGATGCCGTCACACCACCTCGAGCCCCTGGACTCCCTGAGGACCCCAGAGGTTGAAGGAGGTGGGAGCTCTCCCAAAGGGGCCCTCTTTTTCCCTGGGCAGAGATGGGGGACAGCAAGAGCCTCTCCTGTCTGTGCAGAAAAGGTAGTGCCAAACCCCCTTCCAGCAGGCTCCCTGTGAGCCCTTTATGCCTCCAGCACCAACCAGGGACTTGTTTAGAGAGAAACAAAAAAGTCCCAAAAGGGTCCAAAGAATGAGGATAAACTCATGGTGCGAGGAAAACCCGGGGCCGACCTCCCCAACTTTATATAGTTGTGACATTCTAGCTCAGGTAACAACCTGCGTTCCTTGAAGGCAGAAAAGGTTTTATTTCGGGACCCCCAGCCCGGAGAGCAGCCTCGGAGCTCCAAGGGCCTTCCCTACTGATTCTATAAGCCAGCACCGCCATGACACAACGGACAGAAACAGACTATTTGGCTGGATTCATAGGATAATAAACTGAAGCCTGGAAGGGACCCTCAATCAGTAGGATTTGGATCCTTCGTCTACAGATGAGGAAACTGAGGCCCAGGGCTGGTAAGTGAGGCCACACAGGGAATTCCTTCCCACCCAAAAGCCCATAGCCATGCCCCGCTGAGCACCGCCCTACCTGGAGACTTAGCAGATAAATAAAAGTGTCAGGACTTTAAAAATCATTTGCAAATAGAGAATGCTTTTATGGCAACAAAGGCCACGTCTGTAAAGAGAAGGAAACCGCAAGCATCGTGAGGAACCCTGAAAAGGGGGGAAAATTACCATGAGCTCAGGGGGGCTCTTCAGCTCGCTCGGGGCAAATCCCTCAAAGTCTTCCGTCTCCGAGTCCGTGTCGTCGGCGAAAATCCTCCGCAGCTCCTCCGTGGTGTGCGTGGGATGGAAGCGCAGCTCCTGAAACGAGGGGAAAAGAAAGACGTCAACACGCCGCCTCCAGGCAGCCGGACTGAAAAGCAGCTCGAGTCACACAGTTTCATTCTGGCTCCCTTCCTGGCAGATTTACGACTTCCAGGGAGCCGAGGCCAATCCTGCCAGAGTCCGTCATTTGCTTTTAAGTCTACACAAACATGGGGAGGTGGAGACGCCTCCATCGATCTCCAGGCGACACCGGGGAGCCTGTCCCCCATCTCCAGGCAGAAATGGCTGCAGGGCAAGTCCAGGATTTCTGGTGGGATGATCCAGCCTCCACCACAGCCCCAGAAGCAAAGAAGCAAACCCTCCGGGGAGCGACGCTTACTTGGGGCTAAAAGTCCTCTTTCTCACTCATGTACAGACCAAATATTTTCCTTCCAAAAAAGGAAAAGTTCAAGGAAAAAACTTCTCTTCATTGATGCCTCTTAAAAGGAGGGGAAAGTTGAAGCCAAAGACGGCAACACAAACCCCAGTATGGGCTGTTCAAGTCCCGGCACCACCTCATTAACCTTCGCTAATCGCCCCATTGTAAAATTGGAATTTGGGAAATGCCATTTAAAAGTATGTATATATTTTCTATGGACATGTGGGGACCTTAAAAACTACATTTCCCATGGTCCAATGGGTTTCCTGTTTTGGATTACGTATTCAAGGTGAGGGACTGTTTTAAATAGGGGGAAGTGACTTTGAACTTCCTCTTTAGCTACCTGAGTGCGCGGAGGTAACAATAATGGCTGGGGTGGCAGTTTTGGATTCTTACCGGCGAGTGGTCTAATGACTTTATCCCTATCAGCATGGCTTTAATTAAAATACTAATTTATATTAATTATTATATCAGTCTTTATCATTTTTAATCTTAACAATTTGGCGACCACGAAGGGATAAAATCACTAAAGCCTCCATTTTCTCATCTGTAAAATTAGGGAAATTGGACGAATCTAGGCTGATTCTTCTGTTTCAATGAGGAGCAACTGAAAGCTGAAAAGGATGAAGGACCCTTTCAGAACCTTTTTGGGCCCGCCAGCACCATTTAATCACTCCAGATTGTCCCAGGGTAGATGGAGACAGCCAGAGTGCCCCAGAGCTTCTACTGGGGGGCTTCTGGGCCACGTCTATACCCCGTGCCTTAGAATGCCAGCTCTAGGAGGCCAGGCCCTGCTTCCCCCCCCCCGTGCCCCCCATGT
>NW_025354032.1:0-8799 GCF_016433145.1 Gracilinanus agilis
CTTCCAGGGGGCAGAGGCCGCCCGGTGGGCAGGTGGGCTTCCAAGGAGGTGGGGGGCCTCTGAAGCCAACTCATGATGGGTGCTTGGAGGTCAGTTCCTGGGAAGAGCCTCGAGGTCTCGCGTCTCCCCCCTTGGAATAAAGCATCCACTGCGGCAGGTCCATTTGGTCCCGGCTGTTGGCAGGCCAATTGCTCTGGCTGGATGTTCTCGCGGCACATCGTGGGGTTTCCTAGGAAACCTTCCTTCTCCCTCAGATCGAATCCCCCTCCCCCCTCCCCCCCCGGAGCCGGGGCTGCCCAGCAGCGGGCAGACTTCTCTCTGCCCGTTAGAGAACAACTGCCAGGTGGCAGGAGGACGTAAGAGGCTGCCGCTGGCTTCGCCTGCCTCAGCCGGCTCCCCCGCTAACCCCTGAGCTGCCTGGCTTTCTGGGGGGCCCCTCCGTGTTCCTGCCGGAAGGGCGGGTGTCGTCTGCAAGAGAGAATGAAGGGAGAGGCAGGGCCCAGCCCGCGCCCACACGGCTGCCCACACAGCAGGCACCTCAGCCCATCTACCATCCGCGCCCCCCATGCCGGGCAGCGGCCCCTCGTGTCTCCATGGAGATGCGCTTTATTTCTGGCTCCTGTGAACGAGGGCCGGCCCTGCCAGCTTCGGGCTCTGCTTTGGTGCAGGCCCCTCCGGGGCCAGGCCAGGGGGGACGCTGAGGACGGAGGCAGCGCCAAAGGCACCCCTTTGGGCCCTGGGACCAATGCGGAAGCCTGGGGCGGGGTGGGGGGGCTTCACCCCACGGGGACCCCCCCACGCTGGGCTCAGGCCTCTGCAGGTGGACCCTGTTTCCTCCTCGTGGGGTGAGACACCTCCACGGGCCGGGCCTCGGAGCTAAGGAGCAGAGGCAGACCCGGGGAGAGATCCCGCCAAGGAGACCGACAACGAGGGGCGGCCAGCGGCCGGAGACCCCAAGACGAGAGGCCCTCCAGGTGATGAGGCTCCGGAGGGGGCACGAATGCTTCCCCCCTTTGCATCGCTCCCATGTCCGTCCTTTATCTGCCCCTCGAGGCCAGGCCGTCCGGCACACAGCGGGCCCCTCATCCACATTGGAACGCCGTGGCGGGGGACGAAGGCAGCCCCGGGCCCGAGTTCTACTCCTACACCTTGGCTTCTCACCAGGCTTTCAGGAGAACTGTGAGAGCTCGTGAGGGAGACTGTGGAGCATGTGTAGACGTGCCGTCATTGGCGCATGTGGCGCACGGAAGGCTTTTGATGGGCGTCCGAGGCAGCCGAAGGCCTCGCTGGCCTGCACCTCCCCCGAGCCTTCATCAGTTCACCTGCTCTGTTGCTCGGGGTAGTACTTCGTCTCTGCCGCACGGGAGGGGCCACTGACTTCCTAAGCCTAACCCTTGGCTTTGGCCTTTGGCCTTTTCCATTCTGGCCCCGGGGAGCTCCCAGCACCCAGAGGGCTCCTTGGCATTCGGCTGGGTTTTGCAGGCCGTCCAGCGTGGCTCAAGGAACGAGCAGTGCCAGTCTGCACCCAGCCCAGCGCAAGGGGAGGCCCTTCATTTGGCAGAGCTACGGAAGGGCAGTGGCCGAATGGGGTTTGGGTGAGAGAAATGGAGGGAGGACTCTGCAGGAGGCAGCCTGGCTGGGGGAGACTCGCTGAATGCATCGGCCCGGAATGGGCCGTCGCTTCCCCACTTCTTCGGATGTCCTCGTCTGACTGCAGGAGACGAAGCCCAACAGTCTCACCACGTCCAGCGGGAGGAGGCGCTGGCACGGCCAGTCCATTCGCTGGAGGCCATCTTGGAGAGTCACCTCAAAGGCTCCAGTGACTACAACACTTGGGCTTCCTGTGCACAGAAAGGAGCAGCAGGGCGGCAGCATGGCATTGTGGGTAGAATACTGGGCCAGACGTCCAGAAGAACCGGGCTCCAGGCCTGCCTCAGACAGTTCCACCACCCTGGGGTGAGAATCGATAATAGTAACAGCCAGACTTTTGTAGCACTTTAAGGTTTGCGAAATGCTTCCTACGGATTGTCTCCTTTCGGCCTCGCAATTTCCTGTCTTCTCCATTTTGGAGGTGAGAAAGCTGAAGCTGACAGTAGTTAAGTGACATGCCCAGGGTCATACAGTGAGCATCTAAGGCTGGATGAACTCGAGTCTTCCTGACTCCAGCCACAGCATCCATGTGGTCATCTTTAAAATGGAAACAACCACAGCGCCTTTGTCACCGAGCCTTCAGATCGAGGGAGAGAGTATCCTTCGTGCGTGCCCCGAACCTCAAAGGGTATCCAGATGGCAGCTGTTGCTGTCCTTATTGGGAACAGCAGCGCTGGGTTTGAGCCTGCAGCTGCCATTTTGAACTCGTCGCCATCCCATTTGCACCAGAGGAACGAGTTGACATCTCGCAGCGCAGGGGAACTGCTGTCCTCTCTTCTTTCGGGAGGGACGAAGAGCTGGGAGAGGCAGGGAGGAAGCCCCTCCCTTGGCATTTCCTGAATAATCCGAGAATGGAGAAACCAGCTCTATGGAAAGCTCTTGGATCTACGAGGCTTTTCCAGATGCGTCTAAATGTCAGATGGAAAAGGGGTTAAGAACAGCGATCAGGGATCTGATGGCCACAGGAAATTTATGATGAAAAAGACCTTAGAGGCCCCCTAACCCCATGCCCAGTAAACGAGTTGGGGAAACTGAGGCTCAAGAAGGTGCTACAATTTTCATAGTCACATAGTTTATTATGAGCCCGGCTGGGTCTAGAACCCAATTTTCTTATCTCCCAGTTCAATATTCTTTTCACCAGGGAGACTGGATATGGAATCAAGGAGAGCCTGGTTTAAATTTAGTCCCACACAGTTGTTACGTGACTCAGTTTCTTCATTTGTAAAATGAGGCGATGAACTCAGTGACCTCTAAGTTTCCTTCCAGTCTTTATCTGGAATATTAAGATAATGACACATTGTTCCTTCTCTACCTTGGCAAAGTGTCTTCTGGGAACATCCTCTAGAACGGTGTCTCCTAAGCGATTCCATATCATGGACTCCCTGGGCGTCCTCGGAAGCCTGGCGTCCTTTTGTCAGGCTCAGACTTTTAGTACATTGAGTAGCACTCATAGGATTACGAGGGAAACCAATCCTATTGGAATACATTTATCGGATGCCCCAAACTGAGTTCCTGACCTCCAGCTTGAGAAATCGGGCTCCCGAAGCAGAGTTCTGATCAGCGTTTTCTGCTTTCTCTCCCCTGTCCAAGAGGCGACTGCCTAGAACGGTTGCAGGCTCTTCCAAGATCTAGCTTCCATGGTGGGCTCTACCAGCGAACCAGAGCAAACTCTCAAAACAACACAACAGCATCCCAGCTCTTCGCCCTCTTCCTTCATCTTGCTTTACGTATGAACAATTGCTTCGTTCTTTGGCAAGGCAGGGATGACCCTGGGCAGTCAGAGCGGTAGAACAGAAGCTTTCGTCCCCTCCTCCCTCCTCCTCGCCTCCCAATCTCCTTTGTCTTAGAGGCATTGACGGAATTGTCTGAAATATGCAATTCTGCCCAATTATTGCCACATCCAGAAGAAATTCTCTTGGTATCCCAGTGTGCCTCAGTTGGAAGGATCCTTGGGGCCATTGAGATGATGGCTAAGTGGCATAGTGGGGTGAGCACTGGGCTTGGAATGGGGAAGATTCATCTTCATATCTTCATGAGCCTCAGACCCTTCCTAGCTGTGTGACCCTAGGCAAGTCACTTAACCCATTTATCTCAGTTTCTCATCTGTAAATGAGCTGGAGAAAGAAATGGCAAACCACTTCAGTATCTTTGCCAAGAAATCCCCAAATGGGCTCATGAAGGGTTGGATATGACTGAAAGACAACTAAATAACAACAACTTCCTTGAACAGGAAGCCTCAAATGACATCTTAGACAAATGCTCATTCAACCTTAGCCTGAAGTCCTCTAAGGGGGATTCATCCTGGTTTGGGACAATTCTAAATTATATGGAGCCTTTTTTATTTTTAATTTTTTAACCCCTTACCTTCTGTGTATTGGCTCCTTGGTGGAAGAGTGGTCAGGGTGAGCCATGGGGGTCAAGTGACTTGCCCAGGGCCACACAGCTGGGAAGTGTCTGAGGCCGGATTTGAATCTAGGACCTCCCGTCTCTAGGCCTGACTCTCCATCCACTGAGCTACCCAGCTGCCCATTATATGAAGCCTTTTCTTGACATCAAGCAAAAATCTCCCTCCCTGCAATTTCCCCTCATCGTTCCTTGTTCTGCCCTTCAGAGCCAAGAAAAGAAAACCTGCTCTCCTTGACTTGCTCCAAATCTTCACTCTTTTCACGTGACAGTCAGTCAATGCATAAAAGTTTATTAAGTGCCTACTATGTGCCAGCCTCTGTGCTAAGTGAGGGGAATACAAAGAGAGGCAAAGGATAGTCCCAGCTTTCAAAGAGTTCCCAGGCTAGCAGGGGAGACAACATATAAGAAGACACGGAAAAGGGAAAAGCAAGGGTTGAAATGAGAAAGGGAGCGCCCAGAACTGAGGAAACGGATTTCTGGGTTGAAGTGCTGCTGCATGATGGGATGAGATTCCACAAGCATGATGTAAACCCAGAGGGAAACCATGTGACGGCTGCCCCTGTACTCCAGAAGTGAACCCAGGCCTCTAGACATCTCCCACCAGGGGAAAGGACACTGGGGCCATCTTCCTTCATTTAGGAACAAGTGAACTCTGTGACTGAAGTTTAGCGTCTGTGACATTAGCTTTTTAGTTGCTGCGCCGCACTCATGCTGAATTCATCATTTCCTGGACGTCTTCCTTCCTGGAACTGCTCTTCAGTCATGGCTTCCCGTTAGGCACGTGTGCAGCTTTTGAACTCAAGTGCAGGATTTCATATTTATGACTATTACATTGTATTTTACTGGGTCCACACAGCATTGGGGCCTATCCAGCTCTTTGTGGATCCCGGTTCAGTTACTGGGTGTGCTATTTAGCCCTCCACATTCTGGGGCACCTGGGAATTGGATGAGGATGCAAGTCAGCGACTAAACGAAGAAGCCGTCCCAGCCACTCTCCACGGAGCCATTCCCAAGTAAGTACCCTCTGGGATGACGAGCTCATCTGGCTCTCTCCTCCTCCTTTTCGCTGAACTCTGGGTGCGGATGACTTTGTTGAGCGATGGGCAGAAATGTAGTAAAGTGCAGCCTTTCCGAAATCTGCTCATTTGGCAGTCCTGCCAAATAAAGGAAAAAGGGAAGGCGGGTAGGCAGGTGCTCTTCATTAAGGCACGCTGGCTCCCCGGACGGCTTCTTTTTCTAAGTGTTCACAGAGCTTCCTTTCGGTAGAAAGGGCAACCACTTAGCTGCTGCTACAAAAACAGTGAATCCGAGCGCATCGCCGATAGGATTCGTGTTCCTGGAGCATTGTGGGAATTGAAAAGACTCGAGATGGACTTTCTTGCCCTATGGAGTCAGGAGAGTAGAAGCTGAGGCAGAAACCAACGAGTTAAAAGACATGATGCCTTGGCTATTCTCTGATAGCCAGCCTGACTGCTTGGCTGCCAGGAGAATTGGAATGGGGAAAACTTGAATTAGTCCCTGGGGCTATGAACTAAAAGAGCAGAGACTCCATTCCCGCCAGCAAGGCAGCCAAATCCATTTATTTATCTGTAATTCATCCGAGAGCCAGAAGGTGGCAAAACCAGAAACGGAAAAGAGAACAATTGAAGGGAAACGCGGCAGCAGCATCCATTTGCATAACAAGGACAATAGTCCAATTGTGAACTCAGGCAAGAAAGCAGATCCTGAGCTCATGGAATCACTAGCCCAAGAGATGCCATTAGCAGCTTTGTGCGATGCAAGCAGCAGCTGAGAAACAGGAACCACTTAGGCTTTGCCCATTCCCTCTAAGTGTGAACTCTTCTATGAAAGCAGTTCTGGTCAGAAAAGTCCTTTGAGCCTGCTTGTGCCCTCTCTGCGGCCCCTCTCTCACTGAGGGTGTGAGACCCTGGGATGGACCGTGACTCTGTGGACTGGGGGACGAGGCATTCATTGCCTTCCTATTTGTCTTGGTTGGTCATTTAAGTATCTTTTCTTTGCATTAGTGTCTGCCGTGGTAGGGCTGCTTAAACCATCACTGGTAGGAGCCACGGAGAGTCTGACCCCTGTCACACTTCCTGCACAGGCAGTCATTGCATGCCTCACCCCAAAGCCATCCTGCTCTGTTCTCCTGACAGGAAGATCTGAGTTCAAATCCAGTCTCAGACACTTATTAGTCGTCTGACCCTGGGCAAGTCACTCAACCCTATTTGCCTCAGTTTCTTCAACTGTAAGACGAGCTGGAGAAGGAGATGACAAACCCTTCCAGTATCTTTGCCCAGAGACCCCCCAATGGGGTCATCGGATGGGACCGAAATGACAATTACATCATTTCCACATCTGGGGACTTGAGCTCCTCGAGGGTGCTCAGATGTTCTTCTCTCGCCTCTCCTAGTGGACTTGGGCTTCCTCCTCCTGTTGATGCTTTCTTTTCTGTCTTTCTCAATCCAAACGCTTTTCCCTTGTCAGAGACTAGAAAGAAGCCAGTCGTGAATTGAGTAGTTTTGCCTCGTTGCTCCCATCTGTTGTCGCTGTAGCTGGTCTCGGTCTTCCTGGAGTCTTCTCTGTGCCCGCACCAGTTCCTTCCAGATTCCTCAAGCTTCTCGCATTGGGTCGGGCCACAAAGAAGCCAGGCTATCGCGGGGCTTCTGCTGCATTAGCCTCCCCTCCCGAAGGGGCTAGAGACGGGGAGGGGGGTGGGACTGGCCCGATGACCCGCAGGATGACTGTAGGAGGCCAGGTTGAAGAAGCTGGAGAAGAGGCTGCTGACTGGAAGCGCTGTCCTTGGTACCAAGACTAGGCCTGCGCTCTTGGGCCCCAGTTGGAAGCAATGGGGAGCAGTGGCGTGGGTTGAGCAATTCCAGAGGCTCCAAAGCCAGAGGGGCTGCTTGGGGGCGGGCCGGGCGGGAGGATGGCGGCCGCACAAGAGAAGATGCTAATCGCACTTGCTGGGACTTTGGCCCAGCAAGTTCTTTCCTGAGGGAGGACTCCATGGCTCCCGAGGTTCCTTTGCCAGTAGAGAAAGAACAAAGAGGTTTCCCGCCTTTCCTGGGGCCTGGCTCGAGTGTGTCCCAGGGAGGAGCAGGGGCCCAGGCTGGCTCCTGGACCAGTTTCTAGGGAGGCCCAGCGCACCCGGGGCCGGGCAGGCTGCTCCTTAGGGGAGCCTGGGGAGGGCAGCGGCAGCGCCTCCATTTGTCAGGCTCCTCCCAAAGATGGACGAGCTTCGTCCCCGCCAGCCTCCGCTCTGCCATTGCCGGGGGCTCTCTGTGCTCCGGGTTTGGAATCAGCTGGCAGAAGGAGGGCAGCGAAAGGGAAGAGCTCGGCTGGGCTCCGCCGGGAGCGCCGCAGGACCAACGCCGAGTCCTCCGGGGACTCCAAACTGGCCCCCTCGTCATGTTCCGGGTGACAGCCAGCCTCGGCCCCCCCAGCTGCCTTCGAGGCTCCTCCAGGCCTTGGGTCAGCTGGCAGAGCAGAGAGGCCGAGAGGCCGAGGCGGCATCCAGGGGGGCCGTCTGAGGTCCGTCTGTGTGAGACGGAGCCGGAGGGCTTTGGGCGAGGCGTGGCGGTGCTGCAGTGCAGGGGCCTGACTCGCTCTGTGTGTGTGTGTGTGTGTGTGTGTGTGAGAGCACTTTCGGCATAGCTCCGGCCCGCTGGGACCTGCCGGCAGAACCCGCTTTCCTTAGGAGGAATCCGCAAGGCGGGCGGCCCGGCGTTCCCGCGGCCTTCCCTTCCCCTCCCTCCTCATCTTTCCGTGCAGACGCCCCAGAGCAGCGGCCCCAGGGGGAAGCTCCGGCCCAGACGGGGTCTTGCTTTCTGGCCCATGTCGGGGCCGCGCTCGCTCGGGGACTCCTGCTCCGTCTCATCCCGGGGCCAGGCCAGCCTAGCCTGCCTTTCCTCCTCCGTCCTCAGACCGCCGCTCCCCCTGTCAGTGGGCCTCTGGGATGAGCGGGGAGAGCCAGAAGAGCCCCAAGGCGGCTGCTGGACAGCGGCTGGTGCAGGGGGGCAGCCGGCAGCCGCTGTTCCTGGTCCCATGGATCAGAGAGGAGGCTGCAGGTGAGTCAGGTTAGGCCCCTCTCCAGGCCCGCAAGGGGAGCCTCCCCAGGCGGACCGAATCCATGCTAAGCTCCTTCCAAGGCAGCGTTCTAGAGGCCTCGTTCCTTCTCACCGCCGGCATCGTTCTAGGCTGTGAACTGGGCTGGAAGGAGGGCGCCCTCGAGGTTGGAAAGAGGCCTCGTTCCCTGAAGGTCTGGGAAGCCCCGAGCAGGGCCCTCTCTTGGGCCATAGCCAGGAGCTCACCCCGCCGCCTGCCCTCAGGCAGCCCTTGATAGCTTGCAGACATGCGCACATCCGGGCCGCCCAGAACCCTTCTGAGAGTTTGGGGAGACGCCTGGGGGTGCCCAATGGAGACGGGCTCCCCCTTCCCAGCACTTAGCGCAGTGCCAGGCATGTAGCAGATGTCTAATGGCTGCGTAGGGCCCGCTTAAGGCACGGGGGGAGCCTCGATTTCTTCCGAGGTTCTGAGCTCTAAAGCAGTGGAGGGGAGCCAGGCGGGCGGGGGCGGCGCCTCTGGAGGAGGGGAGGTACCCGCAGCTTCGCCCTGACCCGTGGGACGGGCCACAACGAGTCCCAAAGGACTCCCGGGCAGGGAAAGGCATCTGGAATGAAGGCCAGGAGAGAGGCCGCAATCCTGCCTCGCTCATCCCCTGTGGCTGGGGGGGGCCTGGGG
>NW_025354033.1:0-6821 GCF_016433145.1 Gracilinanus agilis
CTCTCTCTCTCTCTCTCTCTCTCTCTCTCTCAGTGCAGGACTGGCCAGAGAGTTGCCTAGAGCAGAGAGGTAAAATGAACTAGCTAGGGTCACACAATAAGAATGGGTCAGAGGGCAGGACTGGAGCCTCCTTGACTCTAAGATTAGTTCTAAGAGATGATATGAATAGTTAACAAAAGAAGCTAGCAGGAAGTATGCTTCCTTCCCCAGTGCCCATAGCTCTGGTAAACTTTACTGCAACCCATCCTGCCCTACTACATTCACCAAAATGTGTCCATCAGAAACCTTTATTAAAGGCCTTCCATGTGCCAAGCACTGTGCTAGATGCTGGGGATACAAAGACAGAAATTGTAATCTCTTCATCCCAGGATCTCTTTCCATTGGGGCCAGGTTCCAGGGATCTCTCTTCCCACAGAGAGACCCTTGTGCCCCAGGTTTCCCCCACCCCAGCTTATCTTTAAGTCAGATGTCCTGAGTTCAAATTTGACCTCAGATACTTCCTAGTTGTATGACTCTGGGCAAGTCATTAACCCCATTCCCTAGTCCTTACCACTCTTCTGCCTTGAAATACATGGGGTTTTTAAAAAATTGGTCAGAAGGGCCATTTTTCGTGCCCCAGGGCAAGTTCTCTAAATTTTGCCCCTGGTAGCAAAATTACTAGTTATAGTTCAGCATCTATTAGGTCTGCTACATCATCGGGGATGCTGCTCCCATCAGTCATGAGTGAGTGGCTCCCAGCCTGTGCTCAGGACGGCAGCAGGAGAATCCTCAAGTTGGCAGAGACGCTCAAAGCCCCTTCTCCTTGGCACCAGACGAGGCTTAGAACAAAGCTGCCCAAAGCCCCATTTGAAAACAAAGACGATGCCAAAAGGGTCACCTTTATGGTAGTGTCTCTCAAAGGCATTTCCCCCCACAAGCACGGAATCTCAGAGCTGGGAAGGAACACAGGAGTCACCTTATGAGAACTCTCTGTACCTGGGCAGGAATTAATTCTCCCTGCATCGTTGGCTTCATCTGCCCTTTGCTTGAACACGGCCTCGAGGGTCAGCAGGGGGGCCCCCACTGTCTCCCCAGGCAGCTCTTTACCTGGCCCCCAGCCTAGATTTGCCCCTGATACTCCAAGCTCCACTCTGAAGTCAAGTAGAAGAAATATAATCCTTCTCTTACATGTCAGCCTTTCCAAATTGTGCAATTCTTGTTTGTATTCACTTGAAAATCTACCAGACGGATCTAACTGATAGGCTGGGGTGGGGGAGCCTTTCTGGAGTCTCCACATTTCAGGGATGCCCATAGAGTCCCAGCTAGAGCAGTCCATGTGTCAAACTGCCCTCTTGTCGCATGTCTAGCATGATGCGGCGACCTAAATGTATCTCAGCCTCTAGTTCTGAAATGCAGTTTGGGGTATAGAGTTGGTGTCAAAGAAAGGGAAACCCTTAATAGCTTGGAGGGAGTCATTTCTAAGATATTTAAGGAATAGATTCAAATGTAGAAGAACAAGAGCCATGATCTGAAAGACCCAGAAAGTCATAGGCTACAAATATACAGTTTTCAAAGGAAAAAATGCCACCTACCAATAAATCGCCCCAAAATGTGCTACTTAGAAGGCTGCAAATTAAAACCTAGAATAGCAAAGTTGACAAAACAGGAAAATGACATATTCTGGAGCAATTATGGGAAAACAAATATGTTGATTGTACACATATACACTGTTGGTGAAGTTGTGAATTGGTCCAACCATTTTGAAAAGCAATTTGGAGATATCCTCCCCCTGCAAGTCACTAAATTCTGTACACCCTTTGACTTTTATAGAACAGCGGTCAAAGAAAGAGAAAAAAAAAACATTCATAGACACAAAAATATGCATAGCAGTTCTTTTCACAGTAGCAAAGTAAGGGGAAGCCCATCTTTTGGAGAATGACTCAATAAATTATGGCGTATGGATGCAATGGAACATTATTGAACCAAAAGAAAAAATGAAATGGATGATTTCAGAGAAGCCTGAAAACCTCAATGAACAGATGCGGTGGAGTGAGCAGAACCAGAACAATTTATATATTAAGTAGATTCTAAAGAAAAACAACTTTGAATGACTTGAGAATACTGATCAATGTGGGGACCAATCCTATTTCCAGGGGACTGATAGTAAAGAATATTATCCATCTCCTGAGAGAGAAATGAGGAGCTCAGGGTGCAGGAGACGGATATTTTTGGATACAGTGTGA
The DNA here is from genome assembly GCF_016433145.1 of Gracilinanus agilis. Lineage (NCBI taxonomy): Eukaryota > Metazoa > Chordata > Mammalia > Didelphimorphia > Didelphidae > Gracilinanus > Gracilinanus agilis. The sequence goes on from NW_025354033.1 coordinate 2,223, forward strand.
GAATTAGTCTTACTTGACTACGCTTAATTGCCTCTTCAGTGGGTTTGGGAAAGGGAAAGCAAGAGAGAATAGAATGATATTTTTTTAAAGAGGACCAATGAGGCATCTTTTTTAAAAATGTCCAGAAGAAAAGAGAAAGGAGTTACTCAGGATCGCTGATAAGCAGAGCTCTAAAAGTCACAACGTGAACTTATGAAATACTACAAAAGAAAAGCTGGCTTCACATAAGAGAGACCTGCAGCTGCAGCTTCCTGTACAAGAAATCTTTTTTCTCTTCTCTGATTGCATGTGGAACTGCTTATTTTAGCTGGTATTTGTTATGTTCAAAATTTATTTTTTAAAATAAATAATTTTAATATAATATATAATAAATAATAAATTTAAAATAAATTAAGTTCAAAATCAATTAAATTCAAAATGTAAAGAAAGAAATTAAGGTAACATAAAATTAAAAAAATTATTTTTCAATCCTTCCCTTCCATCTTAGAATTAATATTAAGTATCAGTCCTAAGGCAGAAGGGTGATCATTGGGGTTAAGTGACTTGCCCAAGTCCCAGCTAGGAAGTGTCTAAGGCCAGATTTGAACCCAAGATGCCTTATTTCTTGGCCTGGCTCTTTATCTAGCTTCTCCCCTTTTCTTTTTTTTTTAATGAAGTAATTTCCTGTCAGGTTGTGAAAGGCCTTGGCGGTTCCTTATAATTCTAAGTTTTGATGCTTCTAAGACTCTACCTGGAAGGATGTCAAAGAGAAGCCCAGCCTTGCTCTTTGGTGATTTTGACTATTTTGAATGGTGCTCTTGGAATGCTGGATCTAAGTCATTCTTGTCCTAGAGGAAGATGAGGAGGAAAAGGAGAGGGAGAGGAGGAAGAGAAAATGGAAGGGAGGAGAGAAGCCGGCCTCCTCCCCTGCCTCTAACAGGCCAAGTGCAGAGACTTGCAAGCTGGAGGGCTGATAAGAGTTGAGTCAGAAGATCCTTAAGGATCAGAGCTTTGCAGCGAGAAGCCGTCTATCCAGTCTAACCTCCTCAGTTTGCAGTTGAGGACCCGAGATCTAGAGAGACTACCGGACGTGGCCCCCTGGGCACACCGAGGCTCCCCTCTCTTTCTCCGCCACGTTCTGCCCCCGGGGCCTTTGGCAGCATTCCTCGGGGCGAGAGAGGAAGGGAATGGGATGGGAGCAGGTGTCTGGCCCTTGGCTCCAGCTTTGCCTCTAGCTAATGATCACCTCGGCCCAATCATGGACACTGGCCACGGCCCCATGTTTTCCTCTGTGAAATGCAGAATTTGGATGGGAAGCACTGCAAGGCCCTGGTGCTCTGCTAGTCTCTGTCTGAAAGGGGGACACGTGGGAGCCCGACTAACTCTTCCGCGGCCTTCCTCCTCGCCCCTCCCCCCCCAGAGCCAAAGCGGGGGGCCGGGCCCCTGGAGCTCCCCCCCAGGAGGGACGGCTTGGGACAGTGGGGGGGGGCACATTTCCCCGTGGCGGCCAGCACGGTGGTTCCTGGTTCCTGATCTCCCGCCCCTGTCATCACAGCCCAGACCGAGAGTAGCGTTTTCTCTTGGGGAGGCGCTGGGGCCCGAGGCCGCGACCAAAGGGTCTCTTCTGCCTCACCCACGTAAAGCCCCGGCTCGGTGCGGCTCCCTTCCCGGCTCCCCAAGGCCCCCCGCTCTTTCTTGGGCACTTGGAGCCGGCCAGGGGTTGCCAAGACCCCGCTGAGCACTCTCCAACCTTCTCTGCGTGCATCGGGGGCTGCCGTGACTCGCTACGGAAAACCGCCCAGACTTAGAGTCTAACTATCCGCAGCAAATGCTGACTTCGTCCTTCCTCTGAGCCCGGCCTGCGGGCTTCCTCTGGGTCTTTAGCCCGGGAGGCAGGGCCCCTTGGGAAGGGCAGCCACCTGGGGGGAAGCCCCGGGGAGTACCTCATCCATGAAAGCCTTCACGAGCTCCAGCGAGGTGGCCGGGAGCTGTCCAAACACCAGGGAGTCCCGGCAGCCGTCTGCTCTGATGCTCGCCTCCAGCGTCTTCGCAGCGTAAACGAGCTTGTGCTTGGCATCTTCTGGAACCTACAACGGAGCAGACGGTCAGCTCCAAGGCCTGGGATCGGCTCTCTGCGGTGGGGTCGCAGGGCCCCGGGCAGGACCTGGGGGTTCTCTGGCGCTCAAAGCCCGAACTCCCCCAGGAAACGGTCATCTGAAAACCCAAAGGGTTTTTCACAAGAAGTTGCTATGGTTGTTTTTTGCAAAGCTCAACCGACTCTAAACATTTCATTATGGGAACTCAGCAGGGTTCGAGGTCCTGGAGGGCTGGGTCAGCTTGTGTCTGGAGAGGCAGCTGGTGGAGCAGTGGAGGGAGGATCGGTCAACCTGGAGTTGGGAAGAACTGGGTGCAAATCCAACCTCAGCTGTTTGATTAGCTTTCAGATTTGGGCAAATCGCTTAACTTCTGCCTGCCTCAGTTTCCTTGCAATTCTGCCTCACTGAAGTCCAACTGAAGCCCAAGTCAAGACACCACTGTGGGTGGTGTCATGGGTCCTAGGACAAATAGTAGCATTTATGTCCCAAGACTGTTGTGAGGATCAAATGAAGCCATGTTTGTGCAACCTGTTTGGACAAATGCTAGAGCTATGCCCAGCACCCACCCCCTAGCACTGGGCTTTGCGTGATGCAAGAGCCCAGATTCCTCAATATGGAGGCACAAAAGTGTGGCTCGCCCAAGAGGCAATGTCGCCATTTTGCTTTACAAATCAGATGGGATCATTCCATTAACCTGCACTTTCCAAATGTTTATTGATTATTAAATGAAGCCCACACTCTTTGGATTTCCCTGTGACATCAAAGATGGGGGGGGGGGAACTCGCAGTCAAGAAACTCCTTTCATTAGCCATTAGCACTGGACAGCATCTTCTCTTCTATTTATCATAGGCTTAGAGAGTTGCTTAGAGTCCTGAAAGGACAAGTGGCTTGCTCAGGGTCACACAGCTAGTAAGGGTCAGAGAGGGGATTTGAACCCAGGTCTTCCTGTTCCTAAGGTCAGCTCTCCAGGCGTACCCTGGGGTTACAACAGCAAAAAAATGAAACAATCCTTATTCCCCAAGAGGAAACAATTATACACTCAAATAAGCAAATTTTGGGGGTAAGCACTAATAATTGGGAGGATGAAGGAGGTCCTTTAGTACTACAGCTAGGAGGATCCTCAGATCCCCTCTAGCCCAACCCCCTCATTTTACCGATAAGGCAAGTGACTTGTCCAGTATCACAGAGGTAGCAAGGGTCCAAAGAGAGATTTGAATCCAGGTCTTTAGACTTTGATCCATGTTACCTACCTAAGGAAGTAGCATTTGAACTGCTCCTTGAACAGAGCTAGAGATTAGAAGAAGGTGAGCTAAGAAAAGACAGCATTCCAGGCCAAGAGCATTTCATGAAAAGGCACCGAGGCAGGAGGGGGAATGTCATAGAACGGCAACACCAAGAAGGCCAGTTTGAGTGAAGATCTAGTGCATAAGGGAAAGAAATGTGAAACCCAGCCAGAGAGACAGATTTGAACAAGCTTGTGAAGGGCTTTGCATGCCACAGAGAAGTTTATATTCTATCTTAGAAGTACTAGGAAGCCATTGAAGCTTCGTGAGCAGGCGAGTGACACACACACACACACACACACACACACACACACACACCTGTGTTTTAGAAATATCAACGTGGCAACTACACAGAAGATGAAGAGGGAAGAAGTTGAAGGCAGGATCACCAAATGAGAAGTTCTGGCAGTCGTCCAGGAAAAAGGTTTATGGGTAGGGCCCGTGTGAGTAGAAACAGGGGGACAAGTGTGTGAAATGTTATAGAGGTTGGCACCTGAGTAGATCTGAATGGTGAAGAAAAGTAAGGAGCTGGAGATGACTCTGAGGTTGCCAGGCTGTGTAACTGGAAGGTGATGGTGCCACCTTTCATAGAAATGATAATAGGGAAGACTTTGGGGGGCTATTTTAAGGGGGGGACATAACACACTGTTTTAGACATATGAAATTGAGAAGCTCATGAGCTATCCAAGTGGATTAGGAGAGAAAAGAATCAGTTAGACAAGAGAGAAGAGTGTGACAGTGGCCCAAAGAGGAGAGGGCACCCAGGAGGCGCAGTGCCCAATGCTGGACAGAAGTCAAGAAGGATGAGATCCTTAGAAAAGGCCATTCCACTTAGTACCTGAGAGACCTGGAAGAAGCCTGAAGGGAGAGAGCAGTTTCAGTTGAATGACAAGGACTCCACTCCAGCAAATGAAGGCAAAGAGTGCAGACAGCCTGGGCTAGGAGCTGAGGTCCCAGCTCTGTCTGAAATCTAACTACCAGGAAGAGTGAGAAGAAGGATGGAGAATGGAGTGGGGACAAGGAGAGGATCCTCCCTCCTCTAAAGTTTTATTAACAAGTTATATTTTGGTGGAAGGGCAAACACACTTAGAATTCTAGAAAACCAAAGACTCCCAAATGGAGTGAGTTCTTGTCTCTTCTTCTCCCCCAACTGCAGAACTGACAGGACATCCCAAGGAGTATCAGAGCCAGATAGATGATGCCTTCCCTGGCTGGCATCCTATCTCCAAGCCTATTGTAAC
>NW_025354034.1:0-4883 GCF_016433145.1 Gracilinanus agilis
TTTTTATTATTTTAAATATGTCTTATATGGCAGGGGTGAATTTTTTTTTGTTTTTTTGCTGAGACCTGAGAGCAAATTTAGAAGCAGTTAAATAAATACATATATACATATACACATACTACCTAATTATATGTAAAATTATTTTGACAATTTTAAAATCTTGATTTCCAAATTCTCTCCCTCCTTTCAACTCATCCCCTTCTTGTCTTGAGAAGACAAGCAATTTGACATTTATTATATATGTGAATTCCTTAAAAACATATTTCCATATTAACCATGTTGAAAAATTAAAATGACAAAAATCTACAAGAAAATATAGAAAGTTAAAACAGCATGCTTAAATCTGCATTCAGAATTCATCAGTTCTTTCTCTAGAGGTAGATAGTATTTTTCATCATGGGTCAAGAGAAGTTGTTTTAAAGTAGAAAAAAAGGATGTGTATCTGGAGGGGACTTTAGGAACTACTGTAGAAAATATTTTAATTTAAGCCTCTCTTAAAATATTCGCATATATGGAAATACCTGATAGGCAACACACAAGAATTAATATAGTGGATTGTTAACATACTTTGAGAATGTTTGATTTCATTTGTGGGAATATGTCCTTTAGAGAAGCCGATTGCAAACCTTTGCTTAAGTATGTAATCTTTTTTTCATTTGTTGTGCCTAGAAGAGTTAAGTTCTGTATGTTTTTATGTATCTCTTGTATATCATCTCTTTTGTCAATTAATTCAGCCATCACACTGGCACAAGTTGCAATCAATAAACTAGTATTTATTAAGCACTTATTATGTCCCAAGCACAGTGTTAAGTGTTGAGAATACAAATAGATGGAAATCCAGTCATTGTCCTTGAAGAAATACTAGTCAAATGGAGAAAGATAACAGTAAAATGAGGCAGGTGAAAAGCTGGCAATGAGGGGAAGATGATAGAAAAATTCTTGTGTGCAAACTTGAAAGGAATGACAAGAATGGGTTATGTGCCCTCTTTAAGTGGAAATTCTTAGAAGAATCATTTAATCAGAAGGAGATGTCACTAGGACTGAGGATACTTCCAAAGTGTAGATTCTAGGACTGAGAGTGAAGCTTTAGGATGAAAAGCTTAGACAATAGATTTCTTGTTGATTACCCCACTCCAATTTTTTTTTTCACTTAGCATTACCACCCGCTTTGTTGTTGAAGTCTAAGGACAAAAGCTAACTTAAAAATACTTGTTCTGTTTACGTATCCAAACTTAACTTCATGTTTGTTGAAAGTGGATCCTAATTTTATTTCTTGATCATAATTGAATATGCCATATCTTTTTCTACTGGCATTAATAAATTTTGTTTGGCTTTAATTGAAGATTTATTTATGATTTCTAGGAAGCATTTATAATGACATCAAATTTTTATGAGTACTGTAAATAAAACCAAGTCAATTTTTCCAACTTTGCATTCTTAGCAAATACTTTAAAAAATTTTGCATTTTCCATTTTCCAACGATAAATTCAATTGTCATTCAATTCAACTTCTCTAGCTTTTTTGAGTAATTTATTATCATGTCCCTGAAGTTCTTTCATATGTGTATGTATCCTGGCTCCATATTAAATTGATATAGAAGATAGAATGAACAGCTGGTCTTGCCCATCTTCATCTAAAAATATGGAATCGTCCTGCCACAGTTAGTTACTATTTATAAAGTCTATAAGGGCTTCTTCCCTTACATAGCATTGTTTGTTCCAGTCAGAGATTTTTTTGTTCATTCCATTTCTCAAAGCTGAGCTTAAAAAATTATCAACCCAGGAATAAAATTTTTCTTATCACAAAATGCCACATCACTTTGTCATGTATTTGATTCTGACTTGTTGGCTGGGATTAGTTCTTGACTTTGAACTCCACTTTTTTTCTTAACTGCTATATTGCCCCCATTTGGATATCGTTCCTTTCTCTTTTCTATCCAGGACTCCTATATTTGATATCTTTTCCATTATGATATATGCTACTTCAGAGTAGAGACTATCATGTTTGCTTGAATTTCCATTCTTAGAATTTAGCAAAGTTCCAGGGACTGCTTAATAAATACTACTATCTCAAGTATTTCTTATCTATTGTTTTCATCTGACATGCTTATGATTTCTGATGTACAATTTCTAGGTGTTGACAGTAGCCTAAAAGTAAATAGGTGGTACAGTGGATAGAATTGTGGTCTTGGAGTCAAGAAGAACTGAGTTCAAGTCCTGATCAAACAATAACTAGTTATGTGACTTTGTGCAAGTAACTTAATCTCTATTTCATTTTTCACATCTATAAAATGAGGATAATAATAGAATCTTCTTCCCAGGATTGTTGTCAGAACTATGAGACAATCTTTGTAAAGAGCTTTGCAAACCTTAAATGGCATTGTTATTATTATGAAATTATTATAGAATATAGTCTAGTAAATGCTATACAATATAATTTACATTATATGCTATATTGTTTTCATATATACCACATTATGCCATTATATAATATGTGACATATTATATTTTATAATATTACAGAATTTAGTATGAAAATCCAAGCAAGTTCAGTAAAGTGAAGCCAAATTTATAGCCAGTCTACCATATGGCTTTGGTAATAGCATATCATGTTAGATTGTACCCAGCAACTTAAGTTCTTATATTAATGTCCCTTAAAATAGCACAAATTTATTAAGCATATATAACTGACATATGTCTTGATCACATTGATTCAACTTTAAAGTGCCAATGAACAGGCTAATAATTTTTCAGCAAAATCAGAATTCCTTAATGATACACTTTCTTCCACGAGAGTAATACATTTGAAGTTCTAAAAGAAAAAAAAAACCTATACATACTCTCAGGTAAAACAGTAATAAAAATATATTTCTTTGACTGTTATTCTGGAGACTTTCAATGAGAATATCTCTGAGTTTCTCAAGATTCAGCAGAATCTAATATGTGAAGACATACAATGTTAAAAACAATACTGAAGCCATGAGGGCATGATAATTATATTAAAGTTAAGAGAAACAGTTAACATTTTGAAAAAATTGCTTTACCCAATGTTAACTGACTGAAACTGTCCATGTGAAAAATTTCTTTGTTATTTGTGTGACCAAGATTGGGACATCTATGCTTCATTTTCAGAATGGAGAAATGATAATCATATAGTAATTTGTTAATAATTGCTTTGGTAAGCTTTTGGAACAAAACTTACTATTAGTCAAAACTTGCTGGGAAAACTGGAAAGGAGTTCAGTAAAATGTAAGTATGAACCAACATCTTATACCATATACTAAGATACTGTTAAAATGGGTATATGATTTAGAAATAAAGGATCATATCATAAGCAAATCAGAGGAGCAAGGAATATTTTACCTGTCAAATCCATTGATAAGGGAAGGATCTGTGACCAAATAAGTGATAGAGTGAACTACAAAAGGTAAAATGGATAATTTTGGTTACATTAAATTAAACAGTTTTTGCACAAACAAAACAAATGTAGCCAAGATTATAAAGACAGCAAGAAATTGGGAAACGTTTATAGCAAGTTTCTCTCATAAACGTTTCATTTCTCACACATATTTAGAACTAAGTCAAATTTATAAGAAAAAGAGTCATTTCCAAATTGATGAATAGTTAAAGGATGTAAACAGGCAGGTTTCTAAAGAATAAATCAAAACTATCTCTAGTCATATGATAAAAATGATAAAATGCTCTAAATCACTGTGGATTAGAGAAATATAAATGAAAACAACTCCTAGGTACCACTTCACATCTATCAGAATGGCTAATATGACAGAAAAAAGGAAAATGACAAATGTTGGAGCAAATGTGGGATAATTGGGATATGCCTGTACTGTTGGTGGAGTTATCCAACCATTGTGGAGTACAGTTTGGAACAATGGCTGAAGTGCTTTAAAACTGTACATATACCTTTTGACCCAGCAATATCACTACTAAGATTGTATCCCAAAGAGATTAAAAAAACGATTAAGGACTTATATGTACTAAAGTATTTAGAGCAACTTTTTTTTTTTTTTTTTTTTTTTTATGGCGGCAAAGAATTAGACATTGAGGGGATGCTCATCAATTTGGGAACGATGAAAGATGTTATCTACCTCCAAAGAAAGAATTAGTGGAATCTAATCTATGAAGCATAGTTTTCTGAATTCCTTAGGAAGAAGTGTTGAGTTCTGACAAAAGCTTTTCTGGACCTATTAAAATAATCATATAGTTTCTTCTGGTTTTGTTATTAATATGGTCAGTTATGCCAATGGTTTTCCTAATGTTCAACATTCTGTATTCTCCATATAAAACCCACTATGTCATAGTGTTTTTTCCCTTGTACTATACTGCTGTAACTTCCTTGCTAGTGTTTTATTCAAAAATTTTATCAGTAGATATTGGTCTATAGTTTTCTTTTTTTTCTCTTCCTGGTTTAGATATCAGCTACCAATTTGTGAAACATTTATTTTTGATTGTTTTGTAGTTGTTCTCTCCATTTACTCTCATATAAGTGTTTCTAAGTTTCTCATATTCATCCTTACAACACAGTCAGATTCTGTAACATTCATCTATGTTTAATTTTCTTAGCAATTCCTCAGTTATATAACATTTGCTTTGTTTATTGTTCTTTTCCACCACAAAAAGTATTGCTATAATCATTTTATCATATGAAACCCTTTTCCCCATCAACAAGTCCATGGATTAGGTCCTAAATTTCTTATTAATTTTTTTCTACTTTGTCATCCAAATATCATACCTTTACAAAAGAAATCAACCAGTATTTAAAAAATGAGCAGTGCTTCCTTTTCTGTCATCATTTACTGTCATCTCATCTACCATGAGTAATGGCACTATTCCTTTTTCTTCTTTTCCCTAATACAGTTTAAATAT
>NW_025354035.1:0-1520 GCF_016433145.1 Gracilinanus agilis
CTCTCTCTCTCTCTCTCTCTCTCTCTCCCTCCCTCCTCCCTCCCTCCCCCCTCTCCTCTTTCTGCTCACTTCACTTTGCATCATTTCTTATGATGCAATAATTTCCCAATACAACCATATGCTATGGCTTGTGCTGACATTCCCCAACTGATGGATACCCCCTCCGTGTTCAATTCTTTGTCACAACAAAAAGCTGCTAGAATGAATTGCCCAGAGCTGGATAGGGCAGCTAGGAAGCACAGTGAATAGAGCGCCAGGCTTAGAGTCAGGAAGACTCAAATCTGGCCTCACTAGCGGGCTGACCCTGGCAAGTCACTTAACCCTGTTGGCCTCACTTAACTCATCTGTCCAATGAGCTGGTGAAGGAAATGGCAAACCACTTCACTTAGGCAAGAAAACCCCAAATGGGGTCATGAAGAGTCAGACTTAACTGAACAACAACAACAAAGAGAGCTTTACTGGAATGGAAATTATACCAGATGGGGGTAAGATCACTTCTTAAGGTTAAACCATGGGTGAGAGGCAACTCTGAAATTCACCTGAACACATTTGTTAAGCAGCTACTATTTGCCAGACTTGGTACAAAGCCCCCCCTACTCACCCCCACCTCCAATTAGACAGTCTTTGGCCTCAAAGAACTTACACTCTATTGAGGGACATATACTATGTGTGCAGACAAATAAACATAAGGTAATTGGAGGTCAGAGAATGCACTAACAACTAATGAACTTAGGGAATTATAGTCCAACTCAAAAAACATTTCTAAAGTGCCTACTATGTACCAGTTGCTATGTTAAACATGGGTTTAAAATGATCACATAATTATATTATTGCATATTATAATATAATGAGTATTATCAAGTAAGGCTTTAGGGTCTTTCTTCATGTAGATTTTTTTTCTTTTTTAAAAAATGGATCAGGGAAGGCCAGCTGGGTGACAGTAGATAGAGCATCAGATCTGGAGTAGGGAGGACTTGAGGTTCATATCTAGTCTCAGATACTTCCCAATTGTATGACCCTGGGCAAGTCACTTAATCCCAATTGCCTAGCTCTTGCCATTCTGTATTAGAGTTGTTACTAAGATGGAAAGTAAGGATTTTTAAAAAATGGTTCGTGAAAGAGTTTGATATTCAAAGTAGGCCTTGAAGAGAAAAAGTCAGAAGTCCTGGATTCTAGATTCAATTCTACTACTAGTAAAAGTAACTTACCTTTATATAATCTTTCCTCACAAGAATTCTGTGGGGGAAAAAGTTCAAGTGGTGTTATATAATTTTACAGATAGGGAAATTGAGGCTCAGAAGTGTCAGGGGATTTGTTTAGCTAGTCAGTGTCCAGATTTAGACTCTTTTGACTTCAAAACCAGTGTTCTTCCTATTATACCATGTTGTAATTTATTATCTGTGCGACTTTGAATAATTTGTTTCTCCTTTCTGGTCCTTGGTTTCCTCATCTATAAATTGAGAAGTTAGACTAGATTCTCTCTCTCTCTCTCTCTCTCTCTCTCTCTCTCTCTCTCTCTC
>NW_025354036.1:0-6633 GCF_016433145.1 Gracilinanus agilis
GAGGAAGGAAGGGAGGGAGGGAGGGAGGGAGGAAGGGAGGGAGGAAGGAAGGGAGGAAAGGAAGGAGGGAGGAAGGGAGGGAAAGAGAGTCCATGGAAGCTATGTGGAAAAAGAATACTAGATTTAAAGTCAGAGAACTTGGGTTTAAGTCCCAGACAAGCCTCTCAGGGCTGCATACCCAACCTTGGACAAGTCCTGTAAAATGGAAGTGAAGAAAGCGTTTTACTAACCTTAAAAGTATGATACAAAGAATAACTTTTATTCTTTTTATTATGTAACCAAATCCATGTGGAAAGCCTAGGGAGCATACCAATTGAGGTTTGCCAAATCAGATATCATTTAGACAGGAATGTGGATCATATTCTTGAAGCAGGAACAAAGAGACTAGGCAGAGAGATCAGAATCACTGTGTTCCTGTGCATCACCCACATGTGCCCCACCATGGACACAGAAATGGTATGTCTTCCTTCCCAGGGATGCTACAATTCTAAGAATCCTGAGCCATGAGGGTCCTTAGAGAGATTTCATCAGGCAGGGTGTGGCCAGTCTACCCAAGTGAAAATTCTAGGGGAAACACTACCTACTGTCATTTGTTCTAATTTATCATGTGTTGTCAGAATAAATCAGAGTGGTTGTCAGACGATTTATTGGCTAATTGGCTTCAGAAGTGCTCGCTAAGTGGAAATGTTCCCTTACCCAGGAAGAGGAAAATAGAGAGCACCTGAGGCACCTTGGGAACTACCCCCCTCCCATGCCTGTCAGATCAGTCCAGGGAACAGGTATCTTTCAAAACTGCAATAACATCTATTGTTACTGAAATTCCTCCTAGACAGAATCCTGGTCCTGAAAGGAAATTCAAAAGTGATCTAGTCCAACTCCAGGACCTAGCACATGAATCTTTTCTCTGTTTCACTGTACTTGTCCTTGTTATACTCTTTTCATGAGGAATCTAGGTAATACAGTGAATAGAGCACCGAACTTGGAGACAGGAAGATCTAAGTCATAATCCTGCCTCATAAACACACTAGCAGTGTGATCACCTCTTTCTGTGCCTCAGTTTCCTCATCTTTAAAATGGTGTTCATGGCAGCATCTGCCTTCCAGGGTGGTTGTGAAGATAGCATGGAAATATATAAGCGCTTTGCAAACTTTAAAGCACTAAGTTCTAGCTATTATTTTTTATTATTATTGTCATCACCACTGGGGCTCTGCTTGAACACTTCTAGTTATGGGGAGCTCACTATTTTAGGAGTCCTTCCATTGAATTATTGGATAGCTCTACTAATTAGAAGCTTCTTACTACAGAGCTGAAATCTCCTTCCTTTTGAATCTTTCCCTTCTGTCCTAGGGTGGTACTCTGCTAAGCACAGAAATCCTTCAGATCTCTGAAAGCAAATGACATATCCTTCATAAGTGTTCTTTTCTTGAGGCAAAACATCCCAAGTTCCTTTCATTATCTTCATATGGTATGGTTTCTAGTCTTCTCAGTGACCACTCTACTCTAAATAAATCCTGACTATATGCCACCAAAATGGTTTTAATAGCCAGGCTGACCAAGTCAGAAATATAATAAGCCCCAAGAAGCCATGATAAAGTAATGTCCAACGTAGGTATTGGAATGGTCCTCAGCTCTCCCCAAGACAGAGGTTGCAGGGCCTGTTTTCTATTGAACCCAAAGATGTCCCAAGAGATGAAATAATCACATATTAGACACTTGGATTTATTTAGTCCATCCTTCCCCAAAAAAATTTTAAAGAAAAGGAAACTGAGAGGTAAAGTGACTTATCCAAGGTCACATAAGTAGTAAAACAGCTGAGCCCAGAGTATTAAAACAAGGTAGAGCACAAAGTTTCCTTCCCAGGGCATATTTTTAAATGAGCTTCGTGAGACTGCCTGCAAGAAACATTTCAGAATTCCCCTCAAGCACAACCTGTAAGACCTCTCGTAGTCACAGCAGTAGGAAGCTTGAGTTGCCAGCAGAGTGAATCTCCATATGGCTTTTTGGCCTTGTGCATTGGAGAAGACCACTAAGACAAACGATCATGTCAAAAGCAAGCTCATTAAGTTTTTACATGGGATTGCTGGGTTACCCTTAACTCCCCATCTAGCCATTACTCATGGTGCCTTTAGTATTCAGTCCTAAAGGCTCAATTTTTTGTTCTCCTTAAGGGCACTAAAAAAAAGAGTAGTAAAGAGGGGAGAAAGGTAGTGGCTTGTAAGTGTTTTCCCCAAACATTGCTCTAGTACCAGGTTCCAGCACCCTGCAGAATAGCAGGCTATTCCCATAATCCATTTAATTTAGGGAAGGCAATTGTACTAAGGCAAATGAGCCCACTAAATACTGCTAAAGGGGAATTAAACACTTGCTTAGCAATTTGTCTGCCTGTTGTAGTCATTTTTTTTCCCACCTTGATCAAAATCAACTGTGGGTCTTATTCAGAGCTTTGAATTTTTAAAGACAAGTGGGAGGTGGGGCAGGGTGCTTTCAGTGTCAGTAAATTAAATTCTAACCAGGGCCACTGAGAGATCTGAGCTCTGGTCCTGGCTTTGATATTGTGTGACCTTCAGCAAGTTACTTTCCTTCTCTATGTCCCAATTTCACCTGTAAAATGGTACATGATGTACCAGATGATTGTTCTTGATTGGAGAGCAAATTGGGCAAACTGAAGTGAAAAGGAAAGCCATAAACATTTCTGTAGTACCTACTATGCGTCAAGCACTGTGCTAATAAGAGCTTTACAAATATTTTCTCATTTGATCCTCACAAACAACTTTGTGGGGTAGGTACTGTTATTATTCCCATTTTACGGTTGAGGAAACTGAGACAGAAAGTGGTTTTGCCAAGATCACACAGCTAGTAAGTGCTTGAGGCTGAATTTAAATTTATATCTGCCTGATTCCAGGCCCAGGTGCTCTGTCCACTGAGCCACCCAACATACAGAGAGACCTGCCCTAGACTCTCAAACCACAGCATGCTTCACAGGCAACTATCCACCCTAGTCATCTTCCCATCCACCACACCAATGGGCATGTATGGGGTGTGTAGGAATGACTAGAAATTCTAGTGTGAGCCCTTGTAGGGCCGCTCATCCACCTTTGGTGTCCACCTTGCACTCAACTCTCACCTGTGGCTTCAAGAAGCTGGAACCAAAGCTCAATAAAACCATCTCAGCAAATGGGCTAAGCCAGGTTGAGAATAACCAAAAAGTCTTAAGCCCATCAGTGAGAGAGGGAGGTATCTACCCAAGCATTAGGCAGGCTCTATGAAGTGATATCAAGGTCATCCACTGAATCCTGGGCCATTGCCAGTCATCCTTACTTTTGTCTTGCCACTGGACTTTGATGACTCTTTAAGAGAGAGTGAGACTAATGACTTTATACAATTCAGTCTCACTTAAATCTAATTCACGCACAAGCGAAGACATCACAATAACTGCCCACTCCTCTCATCCCCTTCTACCTCTTGCTCCCAGCCTTGTTCTGGGCTCAGTAATTAAATCAATATTACCATACTAACATTTTACTTAGAAAGATGGGAAGGTATGGACCAACTTTCTATCTGTGACTCCTCGGACCCCTATGTAAGTGTTACTTTCATATTCTAAAAATGTAAGCTCCTTGAGAACAAGGACTATCTCACTTCAGTGCACAATGAGTTCCCTAGCATATCAGAAACATTCTTAAAGGTTGCTTCATTCATTGAAGATCTTTTTCAGCCCTAAAATTATATGGTTCCATGAGTCTGAATTTATAAGCTTTCCATAATATTGACTGCCTTTGATTTACCAAACCCAGATTAGAAGTTTTCATGGAACCACAATGGAATTATGATGAAATTGATGATTTCATGCACTTAGAGTTTCCTTCTAAATCCAAAGAGAAGAATCAGTGATATGTCACACTAAGTTTGTAGCCTTCCAATAGGCTATCTATGGTCCAATGAGATCTAGTTTGTGAAAGAAAAAGTTAGATTTAAAGTTAGGAGACTAGATTCAGGTTTTCCATCTGCCATTTACTCCTATGTGGCCACAAGTCAATTCACTTCTCTATTTCTCAGTTTCCTCATTTGTAAAATAGTGAAGTAACTAGTTAATATCTATGGTCCCTTCTATCTCAACACAGTTCTGTGATTTTCAACAACATTAATAAATAATGATTCAAAAAAAATTTTAACTATCAAAAAGACTAGCAATTTACCCAAAAAATCATTCTTATTAAGTGAGTTGGATTAAACAGGAATACAAAAATTGTTCAACATTAGAAAAACAATTAATACAATTAATCATATCAAAAACATCCCAAACTTCATGATTATCCCAAGAGATGCACTAAAAGCCTCTGACAAAGTAAGATTCTTAATTGTGCTAAGGGGAAAAAAAAGCTCTACACAGTATCACTACGCCTTGATTAGTACAAATAATGAATACTGTGAAATGGTTGCGTGTATTCAAATGCATAGTATTTTATGTTATAATTATGTAAATTATGGTTATTGGTTCTAGTCCAATGAAAATATGCAATACAAATTCAAATAATGTAACCACTTCACAGGATTCATTATTCACACTAATTGGGATCTAGTTGTACAGGCATAGATAAATCTTTTTTAATATCTTAAAAGTATTCAAAACTGAAAGCATGAATCATATGAAACAGGAGTGTACTAACATCTTTCCCACTAAATTCAGGAGTAAAACAGGGCTGGCCACTTTTTTAAACTGCTTTAAGGAGAATTTTGTAATCAAGCCTGTAAGAGCATTGAGTGTGCTTTGATAGATTGGCTACCAATATTTTGTTCACTTTGTAGTGATTTTGAATTGTAGTTTTTATATAATAACAAAATCCCAAATGGAAATGACACTGATCATAAAAATCAAAAATGAATGTTGTGAAATTATAAAGAACAAGCTTAGTTCCTGAATAGAGTTATAAGAATACATTTCTCCATACTCCTTTGAAGAACCAGAAAGTTCATAAAATATTGTAGATGGTGGCAGATTTTTTCAATGTTTTGAATTATTTTTCCCTCTTCTTTTTTTAAAAATATTATGGGACAGCAAAATCGTTCAGTGGACTTAGAATCAGGCCTAGAGATGGGAGGTTCTGGATTCAAATTTGACCCCAGACACTTCCTTACTATGTGACCCTTGACAAGTCACTTAACCCCCATTGGCTAGCGTTTATTGCTCTTCTGCCTCAGAACCAATACACGGTATTGATTCTAAGACAGAACTTAAGAGTTTTTTTAATTATTAATCATAAAATTTAGTTCCCTTGTAGAGGGGACAGAGAGAAATCTGGTAAGGGGGAAAGTCTACATAAAAAAAATATATATTTTAATAAAAACCTGTGTTCCTATCATACTATCTGCTATTAGATGGTGCATTTATTGCTATCAATCACCATTAGACACCCAACTTGGTGTCTTTACAAATGAGAGATCACCTTCAACCATCTGCCTGTCCATTTCCCATAATCCTTCTGCAGAGTCCATTGAGTTAAGTGCATTTTTCTTTCCATCAAATACTAGGTAGCCACCATCTTTTGCTTTTCATTTTTTGTTTGGGACCAGTCTTCTGATGCTCAGCTCAGTAAAGGCAACCCTTCAGGGTTAATTATTTCTTCCCTGTTCTTTATGGGTTCATTAATCAACATTGCATAGCTATGGATGGAATTTATCTGAGTGGTTTAATCCATGCATGATCAATGGATGGAGTGATTTCCTTATATCTGAAATACTATGTATTAGTGAGAAAACTAGACCTAGTGAGGAGAGTTTTAAGTCTTTACTGTAACAATTACCAGCCGTGTGAATGGGCTACTCTTTCCTTTCTATGAATTTCAGTTTTCTTAACTGTAAATAATTCTTGCACTATATGCCTCACAGGATTGTTATGAGCAAAGCACTTTATAAACCTTAAAGCACTATCCATGTGGGTATATTGTTATTCCTGATCTTTATTCATTGAAATACTAAATCACAGATTTAGAGATGGAATAGCCCTTCAAGGTGATCTAGTATAAGTGAAGGGCCCAAGGTCATACAGTAGCAGAACCATGATTTGAATTCAGGTTTTCTTACTCCAAATCTAGTACCCTTTCCAGTGTAACCCACTACCTCCCATTCACATGTTAACTTTGGGATCTCAACTTTTTTTTTAAACATTTATTAATATTCATTTTTAACATGGTTACATGATTCATGCCCCCACTTTCCCCTTCACCCCCCGCTCTCCCCCCACCCATAGCAGATGCACATTTCCACTGGTTTTAACGTGTCCTTGTTCAAGACCTATTTCCAAATTGTTGTTAGTTGCATTGGTGTGGTAGTTTCGAGTCCACATCACCAATCATGTCCTCCTCAGCCCATGCGTTCAAGCATTTGTTTTTCTTATATGTTTCCTCTCCTGCAGTCCTTCCTCTGAATGTGGGTAGCATCTTTACCATAAATCCCTCAGAGCTGTCTTGTGTCATTGCTTTCTGCTGGTACAGAAGTCCATTGCATTCGAATTTTAACATAGTATATCAGTCTTTGAGTACAGTGTTCTTCTGGCTCTGCTCCTTTCACTCTGCATCAGTTCCTGGAGGTCTTTCCAATTCACCTGGAACTCCTCCAGTTTATTATTCCTTTAAG
>NW_025354037.1:0-1151 GCF_016433145.1 Gracilinanus agilis
TCCTCCTTCTTCTCCTCCTCCTCCTCCTCCTTCTTTCTTCTTCTTCTTCTCCTCCTTCTTCCCTTATTTGAAGACAGAAGGGCAAAAGCTAGGCATTTGGGACTAACTGATATGCCAAAATCACACAGCCAGCAAATGACTGAGGACAAATTTGAACCCAAGTCCTTCTAGCTCCAGGCCTGGCTCTCTGTCTACTCTGTCACCTAGCTGCCTCAATTCCACTGTATTCTGATTTCTGGGATTGGGGCATGAATGGTAAAGCACTGGATCTAGAGTCAGGAAGACCTGAGCTTGAATCTTACCTTATATCCTACTAGCACTCAGAATCTGGGAAAATCCTTTAACTTCTCTTAATCTCAGTTTTTTAATCCATAAAATTGATATTATAATAACACCACCTGCACTCAATGGGAGGATGAAATAAGATAATGTTCATAAAGTACTTTACAAACCTTGTTTGTATTGTTCATTCATGTCCAACTCTTGGTTACCCTGCGGACCATACCATCCATGGAGCTTTCTCGGCAAAGATAGCAGAGTGGTTTGTCATTTCCTTCTCCGGTGGATTAAGGCAAATAGGGTGAAATGACTTGCCCAAGTAACTGAGGCCATGTTTAAACTCAGGCCTCCCTGATCTGAGGCACAGGACTCTATCCCTTGAGCTACCCAGCTGCTTCCTTTCAAACCTTAAAGTACTATGTAAATGCTGGCTATTTTCTAGCAGTCTCTTCTAAAAGCTATGCTTTTATGACTTGTCAACACTCTGAAACCTTTAGGGAAGTAAAGGGATTGAGCTCTCTCCTCATCACCCTCTCTGGCCCAGACCACTGACAGCTTCCCCCTCTAGAAGGTGCATGATAGAGGAGAGGGAAGAGAAGTCTGCCCAAGAGGGGACAAAACTTCCTTCCGTCAATGCTAGGGAAGCTTTGCCCCTCAATGAGACCAGGAATGAGAGTCAAAATCTTACAAGACTTACTCTGTCACAGGCCCAGGAGGTAGATGAAGAAAAAGTATTCTCCAGAACTAAGAAGGGATATAGATAGATAGACAAGTAGACAAATAGACATAGAGATAGAGAGATATCTATATATCTAACTAGATAAAGATATATGTGGAGATAGAAAGAGAGAGAGAGAGAGAGAGAGAGAGAG
>NW_025354038.1:0-3517 GCF_016433145.1 Gracilinanus agilis
CTTCCTCTCTCTTTCTCTCTCCTTCCTTCCCTCCCTCTCTTATCTATTAAATCCTGCCCCTCCTTCCATCACCTCTTATAATCCAAGGGAAAAAAAGCCCACCCAGCAGAGCTCTCTGTAGAGAGACTAAGGAAGGGCTGCCCCAGAGACCCACAGGCTCAGCAGAGCTGCACCCTGAAGGCTTGGGCCCCTGGGTGAGGATGAGTAGCGGCATTGACCCAACCCTACATGGAATTAGCTACCCTGAGCCCACCCCAGGACGGGGTGACCAGCCATGCAGTCCTCGGAGCACTCTGCCCCAGGGGCCCTCTAGCATCAGTCTCCTTCTAGAAGTGGCCCCAGGAGATGAGGGCATCAAAGGGCCCTGCACAGAGAAGCACTAGCCAGCGAGCCCGATCGGGCTTAGGCCCAATTCTCCTGGGCTGGAGGAAACGGCTGCCCCTCGGAGGAGTCATGGGAGTGGGAGGGCCCTCCTGACCCGTGTCTGCCGTCAGGCTCCTCCGAGTGCTCTCACAGGGTGGAAGAGAGGTCCCAGATGGAGGCCCGGAAAGGAAAACCGCCTGTACGTAGCCTCTCGTCGTCCCGCCCCCTCCCACTGTCTCCCCACACAAAACAAAGCCATTCTGCTGCTATTAACCCACCTGTGTATAGATAGTTGCCATTTCTCAAAGAAGTCAGACTTGCTCTAGAAAGATGGATTTTTTAGCTTATTTTTTCCAATAGATACGTGGTTGCCACTCCACCCTCGGCCTGTGGATTAGACTAGATTTATCTCTGCCCAGATGGCAGGAGGAATGCCCGGCGGCCCAGAGAGCCTCGCACAGTCCCTCCTTGTCTGCTTCTCCGGAGACTCTGGATCTGAGGTCTCTCGAGTTCCCCTTCCAGGGGTCAGCTTGGCTTCTCCCTTCCGAAGCCTCAGGAGGGCCGTAGCCCTGGGAGTGGCTGCCGGTGGTCAGCGTCTCCTCCCAGCAGCGAGCTCTCGGCACCCAGCACTCCTTTCTCCTCACACCAGCCCACCGTCCAGTCTTCTCCCGGCTCCTTTTTCCTCTTCTCCTCATCTCATTCCTCTTGGATCCCCATTGCTCCCCCCGCCCAGGCTCTGTATCCTTCCCCTTCCCTCCTCCTGCCCCCAGTGAAGAAGCAGGGTCTGTTAGAAAGGGAAGCCCCCTCCTCTCTTCTCTCCTTCTTTCTTCCTTCCCTTCTCTCCCTACCTCCTGTCTTCCTTATAGTTTGGGTCATTTTGTAAACAAATGTGGTGAAAATGGCTTCCCCCCCTTTTTTGCACACATTTATGGGGATTTTAGGAATTTCTGTTTTTAAATTGAAAGGGACATTTCTGTTGTTCACAACCTGCCAGTAGAGATCCCGTGTGTAGGGTGGTGGCGGCGGCAGCGAGGTTCCCGATGAACAGATCAGGAATGCGCATGTTTCTTTCTTGTCCTTTATTTCTCATGTAACGCCAATGTACCTGTTTAACAGAGCAACTCGTCCCTTGTCCTGTGCTTCTTCTCGCTCGCTTGTCCCAGGCTGGGGGGTGGGCAGAATGGGCCTCTTGGGGCCTCCCTTGGTCCGTCACCTCCTCAGTCAAACAAAGGGGGCTGAGCTCTTCCTGGCCTCTCTCCTTTCCTCAACACTGCCCACCCCCACCAGCACATGCACAGACATGCGGTTACACACATGTACACACACACACCATGGAGAGAAGAAGATGCTTGAAACTGTGCTGGGCCAGGAGTTAAGAACCGAGCAGAGAGAGTGCTGGCCTGGAGTCAGAAAGACTCCTTTTCCTGAGTTCACATGTGACCTTAGACACTTGGAGCTAATGTAATACTGAAAAAAAGAAAGGAAGGAGGGAGGGAGGAAAGGAAGGAAAGAAGGAAGGATGGAAGGAGGGGAAGAAGGAAAGAAAGGATGGAAGGAGGGAGGGAAGGAAGGAAGGAAGGAAGGAAAGAAGGAAGGAAGGAAGGAAGGAAGGAGGGGAAGAAGGAAAGAAGAAAGGATGGAAGGAGGGAGAGAAGGAAGGAGGGAGGAAGGGAGGGGAGGAAGGAAAGAAGGAAGGAGGGAGGGAGGGAAAGAGGGAGGGTGAGCCATGGTCACATCTTCAGGCCTTCTCTAGGCCTCAGCTTTTTCATCTGTAGAATGAAGGCACTGGAGCCAGTGTTCCCTGACTTCCCTTCCTGGAAGCTCAAGCAAATGCGCTGAGGTCCCCATGGCTGCTCTCTGCTGCCAACACTCAGATTTGGGATTCTGGGACTCCCTGCCAGAGAATCCCTGTCTTCTTTGAGAAGCTTGAGCTTCCAGGAAGGGAAGTGAAAGGAGTCCCCACTATAATGTCCAGCAAATGGTTCTCTAGCCCCTGCCCAAAGACCACCAAGGACCTCAAGGCAGCCCCTTCCCCTTGGAGGCAGCTTGATTTCTTAGGAGCCCCAGGAAGCCCCTGATTCAATATCTGTCGCCCCCCCACTGATTTCACTCCCCATCTCTTTGCCTCTCCCGGCTATCCCATCACTCACCATGGTCTCCACATACCATGGACTAGCCCTTCCCCTCCTTGCTGGCCTGGGTTTCCTCCCCAGTGACGTGAACACTTAGGGTCCCTCCCCACCCCTCAGCATTCTGTGCAAACAGAAGGGCACAGTGAGGCTCTCCCTCTGAAGCCATCCAGGGCTCCTGTGCACCTTCTCAAGGCTGTTGGGAAAGGAAGCCTTGCTCCCTGGGAAGCAGAGAAACTCTCTGTGGAGGGTTCTAAAACTTCTTTTTCTTCTCTGTTCTGCTGAATCCTGAGGCCTGACGGCGTGAGGATCCAAAGGAGATCAAAAGCCAAAGAAACAGTCTCTGCCTAAGGAACCTGTGTTGTCAAGGGAGACAAGTACATGTATAAATTCTGCAGAATAAATAGAGAATAAATACAAGGAGACTGGGGAGGGAGGATGCCAGCAGTTGAGCAAACCAAGAAAGACTTCACGGAGAAAACAGTGTTTAAGCTGGATTTTGAAAGAAGAGAAGAATTCTGTGAGGTGACGAGGGAGGAAATTCTTGGGAACAAGAGTTAGAGGGTCACATCTAAGGGACAGAGAGAGGACCAGTTTGGCCAGATTGTAGAGGGGACGGGGATTATCCAATGAAGCTGCAAAGATAGAACAGACCAAGGCTGGGAAGAATTTAAAAGCTTAGCCTAAGAAATGAAAGTCTGACCCTAAAGGCAAAAAGGAGACAGTAGAGTTGATTGAATCACTGATGGGGTCACGTCTTCACTTAAAGGAGATCACTCTGGCAACTTTGTGGAGAATGGATTGGGAAAGGAAGAGATGAGCCCGAGAGATGTAGATCAAATGGAGAGAATAAAGAATGTTTAGCTACAAAAATGAGTAAGAAAAAGAAGCTATATGGGAGAACTGTGAGGTGAGAAGAATGGGCCATGAGAGGAGAGAGAGGGAAATGGAGCCTGGGGTGGTCAGAAAGAATCCTGAAGGGGACCTTGATGGAAGGAGGAGAAGAGGGAGGGGAAGGAGGAGAA
>NW_025354039.1:0-1025 GCF_016433145.1 Gracilinanus agilis
TCAGTGCCAGACACACAGCAAGCCCTTAAGAAAGGTTTGTTGACTGACTGATTCCTAAACACTGAGAGAGCTTCTCCCAAACTCAACTCTCCCTACTGCCTCCCCCAGTGTAGCCCCCCCAGTACCAGTCTGTTTCTGTGGGGAACACACCCTCCTCCACAGCTCAGTGCCAGCCTGGCTAATTCTCTGGGTGCAGGACTGAGAAGGGGGCAGAGAACCCCTGGAGTCTGTTGCCTGGGACACTGGCAGGGTCTTTCTTTGCTCCAATATTTTGTCATTCCTGAAGGATGAATATGTGCCAGTATAACATGATACGGTGTGATGATGACAGCTGAGAGCTCATTTTCCACACGCCTCTGTTTATTTAACCTTTAGGGATGCCCCGTGCTACTGTTCTTAGTGGGTGAGTGTGGGGACCTTTGTTGCATATACTCAGCCTTCCCTTTTAGGGCCTGGATCTGACACCCCTCCTCACCTTGAACCCACTGCCGTAGTTGGAAGTTGTCCCTCCCTACTCTAATACTGAAATTCCTAAGAGAGAAAAATGTCCGCCTTCTGTGACTACTGAGTGGCCAGGTGGATACCAAGGTCTCTGCCTCATCGCCAATTATCTATTCTTTGGAACCAGCTAAGTGTCTCAGTGAATTGAGAATCAGACCTGTAGATCGAAGGTCCTGGGTTCAAAGCTGGTCTCAGATACCTCTTAGCTGTGTGACCTTGGGCAAGTTACTTAACTCCCACTATAGCTCTTTTGCCTCAAAACCAATAAACATCCTTGATTCTAAGACAAAAGGTAATAAGTGTCAAGCGAAAATACATATATAACCCAGTGGAATTGCTTGTCACCTCCAGGAGTGGGGAGAAAAAAGGGGAGGGAGAGCACACAAATCATGTAAGGAAAGAAAAATATTTAAAAATAAATAAATTTTAAAAAGTAATTTTTAAAAATTAAAAAATTGTTTTAAATTAAAAAATTAAAAAAAAATTTTTAATTGTTTAATTTAAATTTTCTAAAACTTAAAAAA
>NW_025354040.1:0-6011 GCF_016433145.1 Gracilinanus agilis
AAAAAAAAAAAGAACCCCCTCTTCAACATAATCAATTAATGGTCATACTACATTTGCTTGCAAGACTCTGTTCTCAGAAAACATCCTGAACAGCTAGGCCTTCTTTAACAATTTAAACAATTTTCTTGACATTGAGTTGAAATTGGCCTCTTGATATCTTCTATTCATTCCTCCCAGTTCTTGGGGTAAGGGGAAATGTAAGTCTAATTCTACTTCTGTATGAATCCCTTTCAAATGATGGATTCATTGATCATATAATTTAGGAAAATTTGTATGGTATTTTGTTTTATATGTAATTGGTAAAAATTAAAATTAAAAAAAAAATTTAAACCCCTAATGATGGATTCAGTGTAGCTATCATGTCCCTCCCCTCCTCCAGCCTTTTTAACCAGAATGAAAGACTATTAGATGCTTTTCTAAAACCTAGATAAACTGTTATCTACAACATACTCTTATTCTACCAGATTAGCAACCCTGGACAGGAAAAAAAAAAAATCACAGTGTTCTCACCTGTAATTGGCTTGGGAGTGGTTTAAAAGAAGAGAAGGGAAGGGAGTGAGGAGTATAGTAGCCTAGGGAAAGGGAGATGAAGATTAGAGTAAACTATTTCACATAATCAGGTTGTGGAAGTAGAAATCTATAAAAATAAAGGGGGAATATTTCCCTTAGAGATCAGAGAAACAGGAAAATAACCCATATGTCTCAAAATATTTATAATAGCTCTCTTCATGGTGACAACTGGAAATTGAGGGGATGCTCACCAATTGGAGAATGGCTAAACAAATTGTGATGGAATACTACTTTGCTTTAAGAAATGATGTGCAGATTAATTAAAAAAAACTTGTAAAGAACTACATGGGATAATGAAAAGTGAAATAAGTAGAACTAAGAGAACATTATGCTACAAATTTCACTGAAGAATAACTTGTGAATGTTCACCTCTAGAGAATGAATTGAGAAGTGAAAACACAAAAGATATGATCTATATATTTTGCCAGAGGATGCTTTCTATTGTGTAGGAAAGGGGGAAGGGAGGGGCTGAAAAAATAAAAAAATAAAAATTTAAAATAAAATATAAAGAGCGAAGGATAAGAGGAGTGGCTTACACTTGAACCTCACTCTCATATGAACTGGCCAAATGAGGGAAGAATAAACATACTTGCAATTGGGTATATTTCACTCAACAGGGAAAAAGGAGGGAAAGGAGAGAAGGGAGAAGGAAGAATTAGAGGGAGGACAGATTAATGGAAAGATTAATCCTAAGCAAAATTAACTCTTAAGTGGTACGAAAATATAGCTTTTTCCAACTAAGGAATGGTTGAACAATAAATGTGATGGAATACTACAGAGCTATGACAAATTTCAGAAATAGCTAGAAAGACTTTATGAACTGATGAGGAAAGAAGTGAACAAAACCAAAATAATAATTTACATAATGACAATGACAACAACGTTGTAACGTAAACAATTAGGAAACACTGAAATTTTAAGCAGTGTAATGACCAATGACAATTCCAGAAGACCACTGATGAATCATGCTACCTGCTTCCTGATAGGCAAAAGGCTAAGAATATTATGAAAATAGAATTATCTCACTTTAGTAACCTTTAGTTTAATAAATCAAAAACTGAAAACACCCCTACTTAACGCCTGACCAATCACTAGGTGGAAGAGTTCCATAAGTCAAAACCTCTTACCTCCAAAGGGAACTGCCCAGCCCTGGGTAAGACTAAGCAGTTTGGAAGCTGTGATTGGTTCCTGTGAAGAGGGGAAGAGACAGGAAGTGATGTCAAAAAAGGATTATAAAAAGGCTATGGCTTCCTGGGTTTGGGACTTCTGCTTCTTCTTCTCTCTTTGGGTCTTCTGGCTTGGAGTCATTCCTTCTGTGGTGCTTGAAGAGATGCTTCCCCTGGATCCTGCAGTGGTGAGTGGAGAGTGATTCCTTCCTTGGTTCTTTGGTGAGGAGATCCTCTCTGCTCGATGGCACTTCTGTGGGATACTCCCTTCAGCGTGAATTCTGGTAATATTCTTGGAGGTCTTGGCCTTGTGTGCATTGAAGTTTCTTGGAGGATTCTTCAGAGTCTCTTGGCTCTTTGGATTTTGACTTCCTAATTAGGACTTTGGATTCTGGTGAGATTCGCTTTTGGATTCATATTTGTGGTCTGGAGACATTAGGATTAAACTTAGGGTATTTTTAGCTAGGCAGTACTTTCTGTCTCTTTAATCTACATTTTTCCACTTTCATTCTTTCTACCTCTTTGTAAATAAAGCCACTAAAAGTCATTTTGACTTATTATTATTATTATTATTCCTGTTGACACCTTAGGAGCATAGGGCCGCAACCATCTCACGCCAATGGACTCTGTTCTGGGCAACTTCCCCCAGCTGGGCCCATGTCATTCTGACTGTTTTTGTTTCATTTTCGGCAGATCTTCGCCAGGTCTGTTTTGGTCTTCCAACTTTCCTCCTCCCTGAAGGGTTCCAGCTCAATGCTTGTCTGGCTACGTTGTCTTCCGGTTTTCGTAGCGTATGTCCTATCCATCTCCACTTACGTTTCTTTATGTCCTGACTAATGGGATACTGGATTGTTCTTTCCCAGAGACTAGCATTGGAGATCTTTTCAGGCCATCTGATGTTCAAGATGTGACGTAGACATCTGTTAACAAAGACCTGGAGTTTGTTGGTGTTAGCGCTCGTCACTCTCCAGCTTTCTGATCCATATAGGAGGACGGCCTCTACGTTGGTATTGAAGATTCGGAGCTTAGTGACGAGGGACAGTGTTCTGGAGATCCAGACAGACCGCAGGGTGTTAAATGCCTGTCTGGCTTTGTTGATTCGGTTTCTGATGTCCTCATGTGCTCCGCCTTCCTTACTGACTATGCTACCCAAATAGGTGAAGTGGTCCGTCTCCTTGATGTTTTCTCCCTGTAGTTGGATTGGCAGGTCCTGTCTGCTGTTGACTGTGATCACCTGGTCTTCTTCTTGTTGATCTTCAGACCTGTCTTCTCCGCTTCTTCAGAGAGTCGTGCAAGTTTGGCTTGCGCATCCTGCTGCTTGTGAGAAAGGAGACAGATGTCATCTGCGAAGTCAAGGTCCTCAAGCTGCTTGGTGTGAGTCCATTGAATGCCCGTATTGTTGTCCTTGCCGTAATATTTTTAAATCGGCGTTCACAATATTACTTTAGAATTCTCATATTAGCATAAAAAACTGAATTTAAATTCTTACAATATAGAATGACATGCACATACAGGAATTATTTTTTTTTTAGACATGGCCAACATGGAAATTTGCTTTGCTTGACTATATTTTTAACAAGGATTTTGTTTTTCTTTCATTCTCAATGTGAGAGACAGAAGGAGAGAATTTTTATTGATTGAAAATAAAATTATATTTAAAAAATCTTTTGAAATCTTTTCCTAGAATATATGTCAGAGTGTATATCTATATCACCATGGAATGGTCACTTCCCCTAAGATTCCTATGATTTCCATCCTAGTAACCGGGTCTTCCTTGTTGATTGATAATCAGATTCAGCATATAATTTAAATTTAATGGTTCCTCTGCCTTTTGAAGGAAAAATTATTACAAATCGAGAAAATACTAATTCTGCTTTTGGCAGGGAGTATGTTCTAACATATATTTGGGTAATTGAAATCTCCCCTCACTACTATGTCATGACTCGGTCAAGTTTTTTTATCTGCTTCTTGAATTCTCTATTTTTTCATTCTTTCACTGTAGTTTCTGGGTAAATTCTGATGATAGTATGGCTTCCATTTTTGCTTCTGTTCATCATCACACAAATGCTTACTTGGGGAAGCTAGACTTGGGTGCTACCTTTTACATACTGCCTTTGTTGAGAATCTCCATAAATGCTTTCCAAATACTTTTGTCTACACATAATATTGTCTTAATACACAATCTTATTTTCACTGCATAGTCACCTACATATCTTGTTTCTTTTAAATATGATATAACCTTCCAGATCCATATTTTAATTATAAGTCTTACCCCATCAAGTCTCAGTGACACTTTGTCTTAGTCTCTTTAGTTCATCTAGCTTGTTACTCAAACTTTGTCATAGACATCTGAGGACATCAATGTCATTTTTTACTCCTTTCTTGAATATGGATATCTCTACTACTATTCTCCCTTCTACTATAACTATTTTATGATATCTAGTTTGATGGATATACATAGGCAATTCTCTTTTTACCTCTTCATTCACTTTAAAGCCCTTTTGTTTAGAACTATTCTATAAATAAATAAATATAAACATAAAATGAAAAACAACAAAATATTTTTAAAATGCATACCCTTTATCCTGTAGTACCACTTCTAGGTCTGTATCCTGGAGAAATGTTATTTTATTTATTTTTTAAAAAACTCTTCCTTTCTTAGAATCAATACTATGTATTGGCTCCAAGGGAGAAGAGTGGTAAGGGCTAGGCAATGGAGATTAAGTGACTTGCCCAGGGTCACACAGCTGGGAAGTGTCTGAAGCCAGATTTGAACCTAGGAACTCCCTTAAAAAAGGGAATTCAATATCAGTGATGACCCAGGAGTTTCTAGACATTTAAAAAAAACCCAGGGGACAGCTGGGTGGCTCAGTGGATTGAGAGCCCAGCCCGGAGACTAGAAGTCATAGGTTCAAATCTGGCCTCAGACACTTCCTAGCTGTGTGACCCTGAGCAAGTCACTTGACCCCCATTGCCTAACCCTTACTGCTCTCCTGCCTTGGAACCAAAACACAATATTTATCTAAGATGGAAGGTAAGGGTTTAAAAAAATAAAACAAAACCCCAAGTCCTAGAGTACCTATAAATACATATGCAAATATATTCCAAATTAGAGGGTTTTAAATGGTAGTTATAGATTTTTTTAATTTTCAAAATTTTCTTTTTTATTGTTATGAACTTGACCAAAAAGAACAAATAAGAACATTTCCTTATGCAAAAAAAGAGTAAAGAAAGATTCATTTATATGACATATTCTATCTCTATTGTATATTGGTTGGTTTTAAAAGTACATATTAAATTTTGCATAATACTTCAAATACTACCCTGTTTAGTTGGCTTCTAAACGTTCTTCTTTTTTTTTGTATGTTAAATGCTTCATTTTTTTTGAGGGGAGGCAGGGATCACCATCTACTTCCACTATTCTGCTATAACTGTGTTTTTCCTCTTCTTCCCAAATAAAAGCTTTTCCTTGTACCAAATTCATTGCTATTAACTTTTCACTTGTATCTGACTCTTTGTGACTCCATTTGGGGTCTTTTTGGTAAAGATACTAGAGTGGTTTGCCATTCCCTTCTCCAGATCATTTTACAGATTTTCCCAGAGTCACATAGCCTGGAAGTATTTGAGGCCAGATTTGAACTCACAGAGATAGTCTTTCTAACTCCAAGTGTGGCACTCTATCCACTGTGCTTGCTACCTAGCTGCCCCAGCAAATGAGTATAGTCAAGCAGAATAAACCTCCCAACTGGTCATATCATTCTGTACCTCTAGTCAATAAACTTTCTGAAAGAAGTGGGAAGCATGATTCATCACCAGTCTTGTGGCATCGTGATTAGTTAGTGCATTGATCATAGTGTGTAAATCTTTTTATTTTTTTCCCCATTTAATGAGAATTTATTTTCTATTCTGAGATCTACTTTTCTATTCTGACCTGAGTTCAAATCTGGTCTTTGACATTCATTAAGTATGTGACCCCTGGGCAAGTTAAATCACCTCAGTTTGCCTCAATTTCCTCATCTATAAAATGGGGATAGTAATATCAGCTACCTCTTGGTCTTGTTATGAAGATCAAATGATTTAATATTTGTAAAGCACTTGGAAAAGTGACTGGCCTAGAGTAGGTGCCTTATGAATGTTAGTTATATTATTTTTTCCTACTCTTTATATTTAAGAAGAAAGAAAAAAAAACCCTTGTATAACAAATATGCATTGTTAAACAAAGTTAATTTCCTCATTGGTTGGGTCCAAAAAATTTTCATATATATATATATATAT
>NW_025354041.1:0-4552 GCF_016433145.1 Gracilinanus agilis
CCTTCCTTCCTTCCTTCCTTCCTTGTTAATATGTTCCCTTAGGGATCCTTATGTAGAAACATTATGACAATCAAATGAGATATTGTGTATAAAGTACCTGAAAAGATACCTCAAGACCCCCAAACCAAGAAATTTGAGAATACAAGTGACTGTCAGGCTAACTAACCTGTTTTCAGGCTCTATAACTATTATAGAGTGGAGCAAGCACCATGAACAATGGGCTTACTTTTCTTGCCATCACTGATATTAATTGCTATTCAACTGTAATAGATGGACATTTAAGGTCAAGAGCCCTGGAAGTAGCAGTGTTCTCCAGATCACTGGCTCAGCCCCTATACCTGTCTTCCACAAAAGCCAATCTTGTGGGACATGATTTTATCACTTTTATTACACTGAAGAAAAAGCTTCACTCTCTGTTTTTCCTTCGTACCATAAACCATAGGACCTTTCCATCTGACTTACAACTGAAGCCTCTTATATGCATTGTCCCTTCCATTAGAATGTGAGTTCCTTTACACAAGGGATTGTCTCATTGTTGTTTGTGTTCCTAGTGTTTACTCAATTATTTGTTCATAATATATTACTAATAAATGCTTTTTTATTCATTCAGTGAGGGGAATATTGAGGTCCCCAACTGTTACAGTTTTATTCTTGATATTAATTTAATTAAAATTTTCTTCATTTAAATGCCATTCAATGCATACAGGTTAAATTTATTACATTACATGTATATAAATATTGATGTTTCATTGTCGATGTTGCTTTTAAGTATGGCATATTTCCCTATTTTTCTCAACTTTTACTGTTGCCTTATCTGGCATACTGATTGTTATTCCTGATGTTTCTAGCTAGCCTATAATTAACTATAAATTCTGCTTCAGGAATTTAATTTCTCCTTTTGCAAATCTTTATGCTTCAAGTATTTTGTAAAAAAAAGAAAAACAAACCAAAAACAAACCAAGACAAAACAAAATTGTTGGATCCTATTATTTAACCTATTCTGCTGTTCTATTCATTTTATGGGTTAATTAATTCCATTCATTTTCACAATCACTTATATCTCCTCTTCTCTTTACTTTCTGTAAATGTAGCCATTCTTTACTCTGTACCTCTCTTTACACAGAAGGTGACAAAAGAGAAGGAAATGGCTTTTATATTTATTATACAGTTGAGGCAATCTATTTTTATTCCACTATTCCTCCTCTCCTTCCCTTACCTAAGGTTTGGTGACTTACACTTTTTCTCTTTTATTTTAGTACCTCTTTTATGATCCACCTTCCAAAGTGGAAGTGTGTGTGTGTGTGTGTGTGTGTGTGTGTGTGTGTGTGATACTTTCCTCTTCAATTTAACTCTCTTTAACCTCCATCTTCCCTGTCATGGATTGTTACTATTTTCCTGTTTAGTGTACACTAAATTCTTTGAGTGGGTAAGTGTTTAACTCTTCTTTCTCTGATTCAAATGAGTGAGATCTATGTGATGTCCTCTCCCTAAGCCTTTTTCCATGTTCATAAACTCTTATACACTTTGGTTATGAGATTTAGTAAGGTTTCCCATTTTATTCTTCATAAGATCTATTCCTTATATTTGTTTTATTTAATCCTCTTTGTGAGCCTAAAAGACATTAAGATTTTGAATATGTGACTCTTATCCTACTATATGCTGCCATCTTTTTAATCTTTTTATTTTATATATTTAAGGAAATTTTATTTTTAAACTTTCCTGTGCCTATAGACATTCCAATCATATAGGCAAAAAGAGGATTTTGAAGAACTAGCATTAATAAGGGGATAAAATATTTTGCAAATCATGTTAATTTGATTTAACTTCTACCCAAATTGTTTGAGATAATATAAATGATGATCTCATTCATTATTTCTAATAGTGTAATCATTAATATTCATGTTGAGCATCCATTTTAAGTTTATTATTTTATGTGGTATAAGTTGTTGTTATAGATCAAATTTCTGACAAATTTTAAAAAATCTGACAAATTCTGACAAAACCTGACAAAAATATGGCAAATCAATAGTTTTCATTAAATAGGGTATCTTCAAAATAGTTTGTTTTTTCATATCAATCCACAATTGGGTTATTTCATTAGATCATTTCTGACTCTTCTTTATCTACATGTTTCCCTGATCTGTTTCTTTTTTAACCAATAAGTAGAAGTTGTTTTGATCATTATTGTTTTATAATTGAGGCCCCCAGAAATTCAGTGATTTGTCCATAGTATTTAAAAGGCACTTACTCCTTGGAAGGAAAACTATATCAAATCTGTAAAGAACATTAAAAAGCAGAAATGTTAACTTGCTAACAAAGGTGTGTATAGCCAAAGCTAAAGATTTGCTAGTAACAATGTATGGCTGTGAGAGTTGTATTATATGAAAAGCTAAATACTGAAGAATAAAACCTTTCAAATTATAGTGCTAAAGAAGACTTTTGTGAGTCTTTTGGAAAGCAAGGAGATCAAATCAGTCAATACTTAAAGAAAATAGTGAAACTGAAGCTTAAATACTTGGCCACATAATGAGAAGATGGAACTCATTTGAAAAGATTTTGATGTTGGGTAAGATCAAAGGCAAAAGGAAAAGAGAGATGGCAGAAGTTTAAATGGATAGATAATGCCATGGAAGCAACAAATATGAGGATGGGCAGACTTTGGGAGACAGACAAGTACAGAAAGACCTTGACTGATAGGTCTTGAAAAGTCAGATATGACTGAATGACTGAAGGAAGATCACAATACTTGGTAACTCAAAAGATAGTAATTCCAAGAGAGACTAGAGATTTTCCATACTTGTGACTACTTGGGTACAATATTAGAAATGACCTTTTTCTAGTTAGTTTAGCCTTTTGAGCACTGCATTAAATAATTTCATTATCAGCTTAGCATTTGACAGTCAAAGTAGGTGGCCTCT
Organism: Gracilinanus agilis; assembly: GCF_016433145.1. NCBI lineage: Eukaryota > Metazoa > Chordata > Mammalia > Didelphimorphia > Didelphidae > Gracilinanus > Gracilinanus agilis. Next base: position 2,919 of record NW_025354041.1, read on the forward strand.
CTTTAGTTTGTATTGCCTAAGTAAACCTTCTAACCTTTTAACTGAAACCTCTTAACTCATCTAATTGAACCCTCAATGGAATTACACAACATATTATTACATATGTTATTAGTGAGATTCATAAAATTTTCTTCCAAATTATTCCTCTTCTAAAATATTCTATTCCTATAGAGGGCACAACTATGCTTCTTGTTGCTTAAGTTCCCAACTTTGGTGTGATATTTAATTTATGTATTCAATCCTTTGTCAAATCTTGTCATTCCTATCTCCACAACATTGCTTCTATATATCTTTTTCTCCACTTATATAACCACTGTCCTGATTCAGTACCTAATCATTTCTCAATTCAGTTAAACCACAATAAACTTTAAATATTGTAAGCAATTTAGAGGGACAACAGAGGAGATAACTTTTGTAATTATGAAAGTATTCTTTTTTAAATTGAGTTGAATTGAATTTTTAAAAATTGTATTTAAGTATTTTTCCATGGTTATATGATCCGTGTATTTTCCTTCCCTTTATCCATACCCCTCCCAGAGCCAACAAGCAGTTCCACTGAGTTATACATATTTTCTCACTCATTTTTGTAATCTTTTAAAAAGCAAAATCCCACATCCAATATCCATATAAATCAAATGTTTTCCTACTGCATTTCTGCTCCCACAGTTCTCTCTCTCAATGTGGATAGCATTTCTTCTCAAAAGTCCCTCAGGATTGTCCTGGATTAGTGCATTGCTATCAGTAGCAAAGTTAATCACATTTGATCATCCCACAATGTTTCAGTTTCTGTGAATAATGTTCTCCTGGTTCTGCTATGAAAGTATTCTTGACCAAACAAAGCATTAAGTGGAAAAAATATCTAAAACAGATCATTTTAATTATCCAAAATTGAAAAGTTTTTGCATAAACAAAATTATTGCAGCTAAAATGATTGATCAGGAAATAATTAACTAAGAAAAAATATTTTCATAAAGTTTCTATGAAAATGGGCTGATATTTTCTGATACCCAGGATACTTAATTAACTAATTTTACTAATTCATATATAAGAACAAAAAGAATTGCTCAATAGACAAATGAGAAACTCTTTCTCTCTCTCTCTCTCATAAAATGGTTGTTTGTAACTTAGTTATAGGTAACTAAATAAATAAGGGTTCCAAATTACTACTAAGGGAAACACAAAGTATAACAATTCTGAGGTTCTACTTTACACCTATTAGACTGGGAAAAGATGAGAAAAGTGGGCAAATGCTTATAGACATACTGACACACTAATACCCTATTGGTAGAGCTGTGGATCATTTTGGAAAGCAATTTGGAACTGTGTCAAATGTTCCTAAAGTATGCATATTTTTTTTAAATTAGCAATATCACTACTAAGCATAGTCCCATTTTAGAGGTGAGGGAAACTGAAATTAGGTGACTTGCCCAAAGTCACAGAGTTAAGTGTCTGAGGTTGAACTCAGGTTTTCCTGAATCCATGCTCGATGACCCACCAGAAGGGAAGGAATAAAAGGAGGGAGAAGGGGAATGAGGGGAAAAAGAAAGAAGGGGAAATGGATAAGGGAGAGAGAGAAGAGAAGAGAAGAGAAGAGAAGAGAAGAGAAGAGAAGAGAAGAGAAGAGAAGAGAAGAG
>NW_025354042.1:0-6652 GCF_016433145.1 Gracilinanus agilis
GAGGAGAGGAGAGGAGAGAGGAGAGGAGAGGAGAGGAGGCAATGTAGTACTGGGGAAAGAGAATTAGATAGTCAGAATAGATGACTTCAGAACTCTGGCACTCAATAGAAGTCAATGAGAACAGACTGTTATTGAGCAAAATAAGTTGATCTCTCTGCCCCACTCCCATCTCAGTTTTCTAATCTCTAAAATGGACATAATAATATTTCCATGTCACTTAAATTCTCCAGGTCTCAGTTTCCTCAGGGATGAGTTATTCTGAATGATCTCCAAGGTCCTGCCTGCTTTAAAATCTATAAACTCTAGAGCCTCCATGTGCCTTATCCTATTCATAAGTGAGATTTTAATTGTTTCAGTCCCTTACAATGTTACCTACCTCAAAACATTATGGCAAGGATCAAATGAGTTTATTTACATAAAATACAATACAAATGTCAGCTATTAAGATATATAACCTATGTGTGTAGATATATTTAGTATTATTGTGTATATCTACCTATAGATAGATATAGATTTAGATAGATGGATATCTTTTATTGTTGTTCATTCATTTCAATTGTCTTCAATCTTTCCTGACCCCACTTCAGTTTTTTTCCTGGCAAAGATAATGGAGTGGTTTGCCATTTCCTTCTCCAGCTCTCTTGACAGATAGAGAAACTGAGGCAAAAAGGGTTAAATAACTAGGCTATAGTCCCACAGCTTTAAGAATCTGAGATCAGATTTCAGCTTAGGAAGATGATTCTTCCTGAATCCAAGTCTGGTGCTCTATGCACTATGGCACCGCCCTACCTGCCCCAAGTGTATATTTATGGCTCTAGAATCTTTTATTTCCCTTACTTTCCTCCTTCTTTGTAAAAGTGTAACAGTTAAGTTTGTCTACTTATAAGTGCTGTGAGAAAGGCATTTTTAAAGCATGATAGCAGGGCATCTAGGTAGTACAGTGGATAGAGCCCCAGACCTGGAATTGGGGGGTCCTGGGTTCAAAAGTAACCTCGAATACTTCCTAGCTGTGATCCTAAGCAAGTCACTTTACCCCAATTGACTAGCTCTTGCCACTCTGCTGTCTTAGAATTGATACTAAAACAGAAGATAGGGATTTTAGTAAAAGAACCATAGAAAGATTATGATTAGTGTATATATGATTTTATGTATGAATAAAATTGTTACATTACCATATAATAAAAACATATTATAATTATATACATAACCATGTTACATATTATGAAACAGCAAGATTGCAAAGAAGTCAGAGCACCAGATCTGGAGTCAGGAAGACTTATCTTCCTGAGTTCAAATCTGATCTCAGACGCTTACTAGCTGTGTGACCCTGGGCAAGTCATTTAACCCTGTTTGCTTCAGTTTCCTCATCTGTGAAATGAACTGGAGAAGGAAATGGCAAACCACTCCAGTATATTTGCCAAGAAACCAGACATGATTGTAATGACTGAACAACCATACAAATTATGATTACACATATATTTTATTCCATATTTATGCACATGTACAAATGTTATATATTTATTACATGTATTTTGCTATATAGTTGGAATGCTTTTATTGTCATTTTATGACATACTATTAATATGTATATAAACACATATCACAACTACTTCCAGGCACCCAGTGCATTGATCTCCTCTATTGGCAGAATTTCCTCCTTCTTCATCTTCTCTTAGAATTCGAAATTCCCTTCAGATCTAGCTCAACCGAAGTACCATGTCTTCCATGAGTCTTTTTCTGATCTTCTCTGCTGACCATGCCTCCCCCACCTCCAAACTACCTCAGGCATTTTTTAAAAATTTGTATATATTTCTACGTGTACATGTTACCTTCCCAAATGGAATGTAAACTTCTTGAGGGCAGAGACTGTTTCTTTTTTGTCCCTCTATCTCCAGCTCCTGGTACATTTAAAAATGTTTTTTAAACACAAATGACTTCAAAAGACTGAAGAACTCCAATCTAGCCAATAATTAGAGAACCAATGATGATTACTTACCTCTTGATTCACAGGCAAAGCTGAACCCAGGCTATAGAATAAGACATCCATCTTTGGATGTGACCAATGTGGGCATCAGTTTTGCTTAACTGTGCATATCTATAATGAGGGTTTTTCTTTTCTTTTCTTTTTAAATGGAGGATGAGGAGAAGAGAAAAGAAATGTTTCTTAACTGAAAAAATAAAGAAGAAAAGACAATATTTAAAAAAAATTTTGTTGATTGATTGATTCCATGAAGGATTTATGGCAACTCTTTCTCCAATCCCTCTGGCCCAGAGTGTTTTCTCTTCTTCAGGTTCCTCTGTATTTCTCAGGTCATTTCTTTTGCTTTTAATCATATATCTTTCTATATTGAAATCATTGATATATATATCATATCTGCTCTCTGCCCCCATTAAATTGTAAGTTTCTTGAGATTAGGGCTCTGTCATTTATAGCCACATATGATCTTCCACAAGGTAGGTGTTGAATAAATGGTTGTTGAACCAAATTGGCATGTCAAGAATCATACAAGATAAGAAGGCAGATAGGGGCTATTAGACTCCTTGCACTAGTAAAGGGAATTCCCACCCAGGGAAGTCCCAGCAATTTCCCTTGAAGCTGTTTTTCTTCTTGATGTATTGAGATCATCCCAGGAGAAACTGTCATGTTTTGGTGCTGCCCTCTGCAGACAACCCTCTGTAAATAGGGATGGGTAGGACCTGGGAGGAGAAGAGGAAGAAGAAGAGCTGGGCAAAAACAAAACAACAAACAAACAAACAAAAACAAAACAAACCAGAAGAAACCCTTGAGACTTAGATAAGACTAGGTACCACTTAAGAATGAGAAAGGCCAAGATATTGGATTGGAGAAAGAGCTGCCATAAATCCTTTATGGAATCAATCAATCAATAAACATTTTTTTTTAATATTGTCTTTTCTTCTTCTTTTTTTTAGTTAACAGGACAGGTCACTAGACAGAAGACCATTCCTCTATGTCCCATGTCTCATAGGCAGGATTTATAAGAATCTTGATCAAAAGGGAATAGAACTAAGCTGTCTCTGAAGAATCATAGAATACTTTCTGAATCCCAGAGTCAGTTAACTCATATTACTGCCTATTCACATCCCATCAGGAGGCTGGCCTCTGTTTCTTCCTGTGTAAAATGAAGGGTTCAGTCCAGAACCAAGGTTCCTAACCTTTTTTGTTTCCTCAACCCCTTTTGACAGTCTCAGGAAACCTGAGGACCCTTTCCCAGAATAATGTTTTAAATATATAAAATATAACCTGTATTACAAAGAGAACCCATATCATTTTGAAATAGTTATCGATTTTTTAAAGTTCTAGGTTAAGAACCCCTATTAAAAAATCTTTAAGGGTTTTCTAAATTTGCTCATTCTCTCCCTTCTGCTTTTTGGACTTCAAGGAAGTTATTTCCCTTCTCTGATCCTCCTTTCTTCTTCAAAAACAACACAGATTCAGAGTAAAAGCAGCTAAATGATATTATTGTCATGGAATGGTAGGGCTCAAAGGAGCTTGAGTCAATTCAATGCAATTCAACGGTTTCATTCCTGAAGCATTTATTAGGTAGCAGATAGAAGGAAAACGACTCCCTGCATTCATTTGGCTCCAGTTGTGCTGGAAGATACATTCAAGAAGAAAAGGCAATATAAATAATTGGATAAGGAAAAGGGAAAGGGAACAATTAAAGAGATGGGTAAAGGCATCTCCTAAAAGAAGTACCAGAACTGAGCCTTGAAAGAAGAATGTTAAAAGGTAAAAAAGGAGCACACACCAGGAACAAAAAGTGACAGTTATAGAGGAAGGAGATAAGATGCTGAGTTTGGGAACTAGCCAAGTAGATCAGTCTGTCTGGATGGCAAAAGCAAGAAGGGGAGAAATTCCTTATATGGAAAGGCAGGCTGGATCCAGATCACAAAAGGTTTTTAAATGACCAACTGGAGAACTTGTTATTTTATCCTAGAGACAATAGGGAGGAGATTCTTAAGTAGGAGTGTTATGTATTCAGACCATAAGACTGTTTGGGCTTCTGTACAGATAATGGATTTGGGGAAAATCATTCAAGAGGCTATTTATTACAAGAATCCAGGACTCCAGTGAAGATAGCTTCTCATTTTGTAAGAAAGAAAACTGGAGCCCAGAAGTGATTACCATATAGCAAGTTAGAAGAAACTATAGTCCTAGAATCAACTCCCAGTCCAGTTTTTCTGTGCAATCAAAGGAAGCAATTGTGGGATAATGACTTTTGTTTCTATTGCCCCTAAATGAGACTGACCTGACAATAATCAGTATTGAAAAATATATAAAAATTGGTGAGTATTTCTAGTGGCTTCTCTATGCAGTTTGAACAGTGACCTAAGTCCCTTTAAAGAAAATATGAATAGTATTATTACTATTACTTTATTAGAAAAAAAAAACGAGATCTTGAGTCAAATCTTAAGTCTTCTGTTTTTTTTTTTTAACCTGGGTAATCATGGGTAAGTCACTTGGCCTCAGTTTTCTCATCTATAAAATGAGGGTATTTAGAAGAAATGATTAAACAGGTGGATTTCAGAAAAAACTGGAAAGATCTATGTGAACTGATGCAGAATGAAATAAGCAGAATCAGGAGAACTTTGTAGGCAGTATCAGCAATATTGTGGAATGATCCACTGTGAAAGATTTAGCTACTCTCAGCAATACAATGAACCAAGACAATTCTGAAGGACTTATGATAAAGAGTGCTTTCCACCTCCACAGAAAGAACTGTTAGAGTCAGAATACAGATCAAAATATACTATTTTTCACTTTAGTTTATTTGTGTTTTTATTGTGGAATTTTGGTTTTATATGAGTATTCTCTTCCAACAATGAACAATATGAAAATAAGTTTTGTACATCTATAGCCCAGATCAAATTGCTTACCATCTCTAGGAGGAGGGAGGAAAGGGAGAGAGGGAGACAATTTGGATCTTATAACATCAGAAAATGTGTAGAAAATTGCTATCCCATGTAATTGGGAAAATAAAATATTTTATTTTTAAAATAAGGGCATCAAACTGGATGGCCTAGAAGGACCATCTTTTAATTTTAAATCTGATGTATCCATCCTTCTATATGTGTCTTTTAAAGGAGACTGGTGTTTTCTTAAGTTGAGATTTTCATTATATCTTAGCCCTGCCCCTCTCCATTTTTTCCCACTGGAAATCACCTTTGGCATCATAACGTCAATCAGTTAGAAAGGGGAATTTGATTTATAAGGAATCCAATTAACTATTGAGATTGATTGAGATTAACTATACACAACTAAGTTGTGTAAACTGAGGCATCTTAGAAATATTTTATATATGTTAGAATCAAAGGATCAGATTTTGAGCTAGAAGAAAGCTCAGAAACAATCTCCTTTTACATATGGGTAAAATGTGGTCCAGAAAAATGAAATGATTTGCCCTACAGGTGACACAGGCAACCTTTGAACTCAAGCCCGCTGGCTCCAGACCTAAGACTCTTTCCATTTTGCCTCCCGGAGAGCCATGGGAAAATAGACTCATGTTGAATGTTAGACCCAGATGAGACCTAAGAGATCTTCTACTTTAACCCTCTCACTTTGGCAGTTGACAATTGCATATGATCTGTAGTTATATTCTCTGCATTGTATGTGCATCTGAGCTCCCTAAAGCAGTTGCATTATTCAAATTTGTACTATGCAGATCCATTGGGCTGAAATCAGTTACTATGTTTTATTTGACTATAACGTTGAATAGTTCAAATTTCAATACAAGAGATCAATCCTCTCAGGGGATTCATTAGTCATGCTAATCAGGACCTGACTGTATGCTGACTACATTCTCAGGCTAAGAGCTTCTTCCTTATTCCATCCTACAATGTTAGTCCAACTTACTGATGCCAAGAAAATCATCATGAAGTTCAGAGGAAATACATGTGGTCAGCTCTCACATTTTCCTGGAAGCCTTCACAATAAATGGTCAAAGATGTTGATGAAGATGCTCTCCCCTGTCGTTCTCTATACTGAGATGTCTTTCTATGCCGGCTTAGAACAATAGCATGGTCAAATGGGAATAAGCATAACTCCCATTTCCTCACAAAATAACTTTCCTCACAAAAACCATTTGAAATAGGTTAGTGTAAGGGCCAACTAGGTAGCACAGTGGACAGAGTGCCATGCCTACAGTTTGGAGGACCAGGGTTCAAAACGGACCTCAGACACTTCCTAGCTGTGTGACCCTAGGCAAGTCACTTAACCCCAATTGCCTAGGACTTTTCTGTCTTAGAATTCATACTAAGACATACAGGAAAGGGTTGTTTGTCTTTTTAAAGAAAAGAAACAGGTAGCATTAAGTATTGTAATCTTTATTTTGCAGATAAGAAAATAAGATCAGAATAGTAAAGTGACATACAAAAAAATATATACCAGGGGGCAGTTAGGTGGCTCGATGGAGGAGGTCCCGAATTCAAATATGACTTCAGACAATGCCTAGCTGTGTGATCTTGGACAAGTCACTTGGCCCCAGTTACCTAGCCCTTATCATTCTACTGCCTTGTAATCGAAATTTGGTATAGATTCCAAGAGAGAAGGTAAGATCTTTAAAAAAGGGGAAAAAATACATACTATATATATATCTATATCCCCCTAACTTGTTATATATATATATATATA
>NW_025354043.1:0-2316 GCF_016433145.1 Gracilinanus agilis
ATATATATATATAATGTATGTATCTGTGTGTGTTTAAGAAATATTGAAATATAGAAGAATAATTTTTAAAAGACTAAAAAATTATCTAATATATATTTGTGGAATGAGCAAAGTGATAAATCAGCATGGTTAGATGCTGTCATAACTTCAAAGATGAGAGGCTGTTGTTCCTCAAATATCAGCAATCTTGATTTAAAACTAGAATGGACCTGGGTTATTATTACATCTAATCCTATCGTTTTATAGTTTAGAAAACTTGGATCCAAAAGGTCAGCCTACCCAAGCCACTGAGGCTCTCAGGAGCGCATTTGAACTCTGAAACCCAGTCTTCTGATTTAATATCAAGGACTCTTTCTATTATGCTACATTGCCTCACTATGCCTCCATACTCACAAATCGAATGTAACATAGTTGTCTTTAATAAATTCTCTGTTTTAGAAATGTTGTATATATATATATATATATATATATATATATATATTATTCTTTTTCTCTCACAAACTACATGTATATATATATATACACACATATATTGTATATTAATTTATTTAACAAATAAATTTGCTAACTTCCAATTCTATGAAACATATAATTACTTAATTCAATTCCCTACTGGCTAGCTTTCCTTTGGACCAATAATTTCTAACCCTTCACTATCCAAATTGCAAAATTCTATGAGTGGTTCTTCATTCTTTTAAAGACATAGTGATTCATATTTGGGTAATAGTCTTGTTTGTTTGAAATAAAATATCATATGGTGTGATTAAATATCTGGGGGACCTCCAACACGGTCCAAACCCTGGAGACTCAACACAGTGAATAGCCACAGGAATCATGGAGTCACGTCTGGGCCACCAGTAGGGTAAGTCAGATTCCTGACCAGTGAACGTCCTGGAGTTCTCAGAAATATGATGTATGGAGGCCATGAGCCAAATGAAGAATGGATCCAGGGGAGGGGTTTAGAGGAAGCCTGAAAAGCTCAGGGCTCTTGGATCCTTGGTCTCTCTCTCTTGCCATTCTCTAAGCCATTCTGGCACAGGCTTATCAATGTAGCCATATCTGGAAAGGACTGCATAGAGCTGGAACCCAGGAGCTGATCTTACTTTAAGTTAGAAAGGCTGGAAACCTTATTTGTTGCTTTCTTTCTCTTTACCAATAAATAATTATTACTTTTGTGTAAAGTCCCCAAGACTAATTTTTATTTATAAAAATTTGGCTGACCATGAAGTTAGAGACATTTCTTCTCTATTACATTTTCCAGTTGTTTTTTTTTTTCTTTCTTTCAGTTTTTTACAAAAGTAGCTTACTAGAAAATAGAATTTTTTTGAGAGGGTGAGTTTTTGCTTTCCTGAGACATGACAACAGCTATGCTGGAGATCAGTTCAGTGAGACCTCATTCTTGTATTCTATTAAATTATATTGTTAGGCTATGGGGGTAGGAAAGTGGAAAGCTTTTAGCTCAGCCCCAGAGACTGAAGGATCAGTGTGATTTGAGTGGAGAGATGTTGACTTTCCTTTTTATTTCCATTTTTACCTTAAAATTACTCAATGCATAGGGTGGTTCACAGAGAACACATGGTAAATTGAGAAGGAAATTTAAAGATTTTTAATATGGAACCTCTTTAGGAACAAGATTAAATTAGTTTTAAAATGTGACCTCTTTATGGTGAGTCCTACAGTACGATTGGCAAACCTAATTTTTTAACCCCTTTTTTCTCCCTTTTGGGAATTTTTAAGTTTAAACAATGAGAAATTCTCCAGGGACCCCAATTTATTTCTGTAAATCTTGGTCAAAACAGGTTTTCTCATGGTCTAGATATGGTTTGTTTCAATATAAAACATTAAAGGAATTAAAGATGGCTATAGGAGAAAATAATCCTAAATCTTAATGGTTTTTTTGGAGTTTTTTCTTTGAATATTCTACTAAACCAGAGTCTGAATCTGAACCTCCAGATCCCCAAAGCTTTCTGTTAAACCTTCTAAACCTTCTGTTTCTCCTCACCCAGACCCTTGCTTTAATTTTCCCCACCAAATATCTGGCCCTCCCCAGGGGCTACATCTTTAGATTCTCCCCTTCTCTTTCTACCTCCTCCCTGACCATGCCCCTTCCTTCTGCCCCCCTCCACTCTTCCCAGGGTCTGTACCCTGTTCTCTCCCTTTCCTTCTGTTTTCCCTCCTCTTCCTCCTTCTCCTGCTCCTTTAACCTCTTTTCTTCCTGCTCCTTCTCCTCCTTTTCCTGATCCTCCCCCTTCTGCACCTTTTCCTCTTTCCCCTTCTCTTCCTTCTCCTGCTCTTTCCCCTCCCCCTCCTTTTCTT
>NW_025354044.1:0-2631 GCF_016433145.1 Gracilinanus agilis
TGCATGCTGTCTCCCCTATTAGAAGGTAAACTCCTTGAGGTGGAGCAGGGCTATTTGCTTTTATCATTGATTCTCATTACTTAACACAGTGCTGGACAACAGTGGTAGGTACTTCATGAGTGCTTGATTGGCTGATAAAATCTCATCACAGAGGCAACTGCTAAGAATAATTCGGACAGAGAAAGGACCATGAGGGAATGGTTAAATTAGTCAGCTAGAATTTGCCTCCACTGTGTATACACACTGTGTGTATTTGTGGAGGAGAGATGCCTCAGCACCTTCTTTTTATATAAGGGTGTGTGTATGTGGGTATATTCAGAAGTTCCAAGGACAATAAGTTGGCAGGAGAAAAGGGAGAAAAAAACATCCATCAGACTGCAAAGCCATTAAAATAGGGGTCTGGGTTTTGTTGAAAGAATCATAAACTGGGTCCTAATTCCTGGAGCATACCTTAGAAATACCTGCCCAAAGTCTAATATGTCTAGAGAATTTTGAAAATAACTTAGGCACCTCATGAACACAACCAGATGGAGTACCAAATAGGCTCCCATGTCAGAGAAGGGAGACCTAGACAAAGAATATGCTCAAGAAAGGAAATGAATAAATAACTGAGGCCAGAGATGTTGGCACCAAATTCATTCACACTCTAAAAAACTATCAAATTTTAATGCTCACAAATTTGTGCTCTACTGACTCAGCCTCTCATCCATCTGTGTGAGCAGACAAAGCCCATCTATTCATTCACCAGTATTTACTGGGTGCTTCCTTTAAATCACAGAATTTCAGTGTTAGAAGGGAATTCTAGTCTCATGGGACCCCTCCACTGGGCTGCCTTTACAGTATTACAGACTTAATGTATCCCAATTAGAATTCATCCTCTTTCCCCCTAAACCTACCATTCTTCCCAATTCCCCTATTTCTCCTAAGGGTGTCATCATTCTCCTAGTCACCTCGGTTAAAAACCTTGGAATAATCTTTCATTTTCTCTTTCTCTCACCTCTAAAATTCACTCAGTTGCCTATTTCTGTTGATTCTATCTCCATGACCTCATTCACTTCTCTTCCCATCTCTCTTAATACATGGATACTACCAAAGTTCAAGAATCCATCATCTCTTGCCTGGACTATCATAATAGTCAACTAATGGGACTCTGTTTCTGTAGCTCTTTTCTCTTTTTTCTAATAAATCTTTCATACAGGTGCCAAAATAATTTCTAATACACAGTTTGATGTAATTTCCCAGATCAAAAAACCTTCAGTAACTCCCTATTACCTCTAAGATAGCTTCTTTTGGGGGGATTTAAATTCTATTATAGTCTGATTCTAACCTATCTTTCTACCTTTTTTTTGTTACATTATTCTCCTTCACACACTAATAGGGAGGGAGAGAATATTCACAAGGATAAGTATAATCATTCTAGAATGAGATAGGTAAATAAACATGAGAGAATAATTTTGGGGGAATATGGTGTGGGAATCAGAGATTTAATGGAATGTGGTGTCACTTGGACAGATCATTTTTTTAACCCTTACCTTCCATCTTAGAATTAATACTGTGTATGGGTTCCAAGGCAGAAAAGTGATAAGGGCTAGGCAATGGGGATTAAATGGCTTGTCCAAGGTCACACAGCTAGGAAGTGTCTGAGGTCAAGTTTAAACTCAGGACCTCCCATGTCTCTAAGCCTGGCTCTGGGTATTCTTCTTAATAACAGTGATTGCTATTAAGTTAGATACTTAGCTAGCTAGGAACCTTCTTCACATTCCCTTGTCATTGCATTCATATCAATGAATCATGTAGGCTCCCTATTGGTTCTCTTTCACCTTAGTCTATATGATCTTTCCAACTTCCATTTTCATCATCCAGTTATAGCCTTCTCTGAGACAGAGTTATATTAAAAAAGTCAGTTGCAGTGCTTAATGCACTTAATTCACTCTTTGGAGGTTCAGTCTTGAAGCATTCCCATTCTGTGTATTCTTTTTTTCCTGCTGCCTTCTGAAGTGCATTTGCAATATCTGGTGAAGATTCGACCACATGGGTTATCCAGGGAGAGGGATTCCTCAGAGTTAGGTCATGGAAGGAAAGTACAACTGAATTGCTCTCTAGATTCTGGTTCCTTCACTTGGTAAAAAAAAGGGAGATGGAAGCTGACCACTTGAGCAGTAGGGGGGAGTGGGGAGAGGGGGTTGTCACAGAGCCAGCTTGCTGAATTCATTATTCAACAACCTTCTAGGGGTACCAAGCTGAGTAGCAAATTTGCCTGACAGTGAGCTAGGAGTTGAATGCAGTTTCTATGACAGCAGTGAGACAGAGTGAGCTGGAGTATAATGAGACAATTTTCCCTTCCCCCTGTGACTTTGATATTAGGGATGCTTGGAAGTACTTCTCTACAAGAGCCTTTGGAGTTTTCTCTCTCTTTCCCTATAGCAAAAGGCATGAGGCAATAGAGGATGGGTAGAAATTTTAAGTTCAGTTTTATCAGGAATGGATATTCTCATTTGCTTTGAAGCACACTGTTGTATTTTGGTATCATAGCATTTATATCAATGAAGTGAATTCTTTGGAACTAAGAAGGAAAAAAGAAGGGCTTGGAGTCAGTGGATAAGGACATGAGCTAAAAATAAAAATTTCTCC
>NW_025354045.1:0-5758 GCF_016433145.1 Gracilinanus agilis
CCTCTCCCTCGTGTCTTCTCTCCAGCGAGAGCCCCCGCCCTCCCGGGCTGTTGGTCCGTTCCTCAGCCTTCCACTCCCTCCACACTCCCAGCTCACCCGCCGGCCTGCCATCCCGTCCGACCCGCCCACCCGGTCGCTCGCCTTTGTGTTGACCTCTGCCCTTCACCCCCTCCTCCCGCTTCTCCCCAAGGTTTCTTTCACTCTAGTTCCATCCCGCAGAGGCCTAGTCCGTGTAGTCGCGAGAATGGGGAAGGTCACATGCACCCGCGCTCGCGCGCACATACACACCCCGACTGCCCCCTCAGGCATCCCGGCCTTTGGCCTGCTAAGGAAGGGCTCCCGGCAGCCTTTGCTCCTGGAAGTATTGGCCATGCTACCAGGTGCCATGATGCAAAGGCCTGGTGCCAGACCCTGGTGGGACGTGGCAAGAGAGCTGAAGGCCATTGCAAAGGGATTCCCAGCCTTGAGGCTGGCAGAGGCCGAGGGGACTGAAGCCAGAGCTGCCTGCCTCTTGGCTGAGCCTTCTCAGAGATTGGGGTCTCCTTGGCCCTAGGCCCAGCAGTTCCTGGGCAGCAGGTCTCAGGCCCGAAGGTTGACCCTGCATTGGTGGCAGATTTCCTGTAAGCTTAACTATTGGGGGGGGACAGGGGAGGACAAATAGCAGGAAGCTAAACCAGGCTGATTGCCAGTTGTCATAAAGAACAATCACTGGAAGTCTTCTCAGAGGGAAATAGAGGTATCTTCAGGGATCTTCATTAATTAAAAAAGCCCCAGATCTCATCAGTATGGGGCCTTCTTCCATCAATGAAGACTCAATCCCTTTAGACCCTAGTAGGGGATGTCAGCTAGGCAGCAGAGTAGATAGAGCTCCAGGTCTAGAGATGGGAGGTCCAGAGTTCAAATGTGACCTCAGATACTTTCTAGCTGTGTGACCCTGGGTAAGTCACTTACCCCCTCATTGCCTAGCCCTTACTGCTCTTCTCTCTTAGAACTGATACTATGACAGAGGATAAATGCTTTTAAAAAAAAAGAAAAAAAGAAAAAGGAAACAGTTTTCATAAACTGCTATAACCAAAAAAAAAAAAAAAAATCATCCCCTGGTATCTAAACCTCTAATGCAAACCTCTTGTGGGCTTTTTCTTGGATGATAAGACACCCAGGCTATAGTTGCACTTATCTTCTAAGCCTTCCCAAATTTGGAGGACCTGTGGACTGCTTGTGTTCTGTGTACAGGAACCGAGCTTTCAGGAACCAAGGCTCACTTCCATTCCAGGCAGAGGCATATGGGGAGGACTTTAATGAAAGGAGACCTTCAAGATCAAGTTATAGAAAACATGTCTCAAATGAAAGTGGCTAATGAGGGTTGTACCCAAAAACTAAGTACCAGAAACATTCCCCTAATAAAAGAGAAGTACCTCAAGGGCAGGGACTATCTCATTTTTATGTATACCCAGTAAATAGTACAGTGCCTGGGACATATCAAGTGCTTATTTGTTTTAAGGTTACCTTCTGTCTTAGAATCGATACTGTGCAGTGGTTCCAAGGTAGAAGAACTGTAAGGACTAGGCAATTGGGGATTAAGTGACTTGCCCAGGGCAACACAGCTAGGAAGTATCTAAGGTCACATTTGAACCCAGGCCTGGCTCTCATTTCATTGAGCTACCTAGCTGGCCCAACCCCACCCCCAGGTGCTTATTGATGAAGGAATCATCATCAATTAGTCTATTCCTATTCTTCCAAAGCCTCAAAGTTGCCTAAGAAATTGTCAGCCTCCCTGGAGTGGGGGCCTTCCTTCTCCAAGTGAGACTCTCTACTATGCATTTCTTTCTTTCTTTTTTAAACCCTTACCTTGTGTCTTAGAAATCAGGACCTCCCTTCTCTAGGTCTAGCTCTCAATCCACTGAGCCACCTAACTGCCCCCTCCTCTGTGCATTTCTAAAACTGGCTCTAATTCTTCAGAGATGCCCAGAAGGCTCAACAATGCAAAGAAGGGTCTGTCTCTATATTCAGCTCCATGAGCCCATCACAAAACCCAGGAGCTCATTCTCTGTCAAAGGCCCCAGGAGGGAGAATTTCAGGACTAGGCAAGCAAGGCTGTGTGGGAATGAAGGACTGGAATAACAAGCAGTGCTACAGGTCAAGAGAGAGGTGCATCTGCCTGGTCACATAGGGGAGGCTGACATGTTCCTGTTTGCCCTCCACCTGCCTTAGGCAGACTTTGTCTCTCATATCCATAAAGCCCAGAATTACATGCTGAGAAGGGATCATAGGCATGATGCCCTCCCATCTGGGATCTAGGGGAAACATCTTCTAATGCAGGCCACAGAGACTTCGAAGGGATGGCATTAGGACATCAGCCATGCCTACCATGGAGTCCCCAGGAACAAAGAAACACCCCCAACATAATGAGGCTTATGACCTTATCCAAAACATTTGCCTGAGCAGGGTTGTAACAGTGTGTCTGCAGACCTTAAACAGCTTAAGAAATGGGCTTGGGGCACCTGTATTATACTCTGTGAATCATTCTTGGCAAGGAATTTAATACATAATAAATGCCCTGAGTGTAGCAGTGCCTTTTCTGAAAGATTCCAAGTCTCATTAATTTATTAATCCTCCCAATAGCTCTGAGAGGTAGCCTGTCACTATCCTGTGCTCTAGCTCATAGAGTATTGGCACCTCAAGGGCAGGAAACCACTTATACGGTATATTCTCTAAATACCTTTCAAGCCTCACTGGACATTACTCACCTCCTACACTCTGAAATCCAGCCAAACTAACCTTTTTCTTGGTTCCTTATAACTGACATTCTACCTCTCATCTCTGTCTCTCTACAGTGCCTGCCCTATTTGCCTGGAATGCCCTCTCTCCTTACTTCTCCCACATAGAATTCCTCTTTATCAAATGAAATTACATATATAGATTTTTTTTAACTGCTAAGCTACAGTGACTGGTACATAGTAGACACTATGTAATGCTGATTCCCTTTCTTCTTCTTCTTCTTTTTTTTTCAATAACTCTTACCTTCTGCCTTAGTATCACTTTTTTTTTTTTTTAATAAACCCTTACCTTCTGTCTTGGAGTCAATGCTGTGTATTGGCTCCAAGGCAGAAGAGTGGTAAGGGCTAGGCAATGGGGGTTAAATGACTTACCCAGGGTCACACAGCTAGGATGTATCTGAGGTCAGATTTGAACCTAGGAGCTCCCATCTCTAGGCCTGGCTCTCAATCAACTGAGCCAGCCAGCTGCCCCCAGTATCACTTCTAAGAGAGAAGAGTGGCAAGGGCTAGGCAATCAAGGTTAACTTACCCAAGGTCATACAGGTAGGAATTATCTGAGGACATATTTGAACTCCAGACCTGGCATTCTATCTAATGTGCTATTTATCTGCCCCTTCCTTTCTTCTTTAAGATACATCCCAAACCCACCTTCTGCATAAAGGCTTTCCTATCAGTCTACAATCTACCTGTCAGTCAACAATCAATAAGGATTAAACACTTACTATGTGTCAGGCATTGTACCCACTATATACTAAGTGCTTGTGATGGAAGGACAGAAAAAAAAAAAACCTTGCCCTCAAGGAAATATAATCTAATGAGGGAAGACAACACATAGCAAAAAAGGAGAAAAGAGGCAAAGAGAAGAGGCATGATGGAGAAATTCAATGGAGATTCTGGGAAGATTTCTCTTCTCTACCAGGAAGCTGATAAGATATCAATACCAGGTCTTACTGGACTTTACAAGAAGTTCTAGGGCCATGATGGAGAAATACATAGACTATAGCCAAGGGGGAAATGAAGAGTTAATACTTTATATTTAACTACTTTGTATATTCTGTATATATTTTATAAGTACCTCTTGTCTCCCCCATAGGACAATAAGCTTTTTTAGAAGAAGAGATTATTTCCATTTTTGTACTTCTGTCCCCAGCACCTAACACAGTGCCTGGCACATAATGAAGACTTTAATAAATACCTGGTAATTGAATTGATTGAATTGATAGCACCTGCTATCTTGTTGCTGGTGTTTCATAAACTATTCAATTCAATTCAATAAACATTTATCAAGTCTGAGACTCTGAGTGTTAAGGAAACAACGATAGCCCCAAGAGGCAACCATTCTACTGGGGAGATATAATTACACAGATAAATAACTATAAACCATAGGAGGGAGAATGTGGAGACATCAGAAAAGACTTCCCATAGGAAATAGTACTTTCACAGAGCTTTGGAGAAAGCTGGGGATGCTAAGAAACAGAGACCAAAAGGGAGGGCAGGCCAGGCTCAAACTGGTCCCAGAAGCAGTCTATGAAAAGGCCTGGCTCCTGGAGATAGCTTGTTGAATTCAGGAAATAGCAGGCTACTTTAGCTGAAACATATGTGCACGAAAGGGAATCATTCAACACAATTGTTTATGAAATAAATCTGGAAAAGGCAGATATGTATATGTAGCCAGTATATTCTGCCCCCCTGGGCTAACTTTTTCAGAGCTAGATAGGTTCTATCTCACCATAAGGGTTCTAGGGATCTTTGAGAGGTTTGTGGGTTTGCTTCTCTAGGCCTGAGCCCCCATCAGCTACATTCCCCTTACTGTTAGGCACCAGTGACTTATAGAACCTCAGGTCTATTTAATTACAAATATCCTTCCTATATGGGAGGGGAGGAGGAGGCACGGCACCCCATGATCCAGAAAACCCACATAAAAAATTTTGGCTTTTGCATTCTTTTCACAACTTTTAATTTTTTACTTATTTTAATTTTAAAAAATAAATTATATGCATTTATGGTAATAAAGATAAAATATATTGCTATCATACAACACTATATTATATTTTATGCATTTCTGAGTTTCTAAAAATTTTCTGTGTCATCAGTGGCTCCCACAAAACTCCCCCAAAATTCCCATTTAATTTCTGATGCTGATTTTAGATATATTGAAACCATGATGAAGAAAGTCTTGCTGTGGAATGGATATCTGCACTTAATATTGATCAATCTTTGCAAAGGGATATTTGCTTTGAAGATAGCAAGGACAAATTTACAATCTCTGCCACCCCCTACAAATTCCTTGGAGAAATACTTTCCCCTTTCCCACCTCATTCTTATAAGAAAATGGGCTTGCTCTTAGAGTTCCTACATAACAATTCCACCACGTTCATATCTGCTATTAAATGAGTTCTCCTCTCATCTTCTAAAGGGCTAGGTCTGCAAAGTCATTCTTTTCAGCTCAGGGCATCAGTGTTGTGCTAGCTGCAAAACTCAGACACTCATATGTTAGGATGTCACTCTCCTTTCACCTAAAATAGAAAACAAACTCGAGGACAAGCAAAGAACCTGGGCTTTTAATCACAAGGTCATATAGCCTCAGAGAGAAGTCCTAAAGCCTTACAGTCTTGTCTCTCACTAGACACCACAAGTGAAGAAGTCAATGAAATCCACTCAGATAAAACAGCCAAACAGAATGAATCAAAGAGGAATGGTGGAGGCCAAGTAAGGTCTTTGAAAAGCACCTCCAAGGCAGGTAGGTGGCACAGTGGATAGAGCGCTAGGGGAGTTAGGAGGCTTGGGTTCAAATGTGCCACTTCCTAGCTGGGGATCCCTGGAAAGTCATGTAACCTCATTTGCCTAGCCCTTGCTCTTCTGTTTTAGATTTATTACTAGGACAGAAAGTAAGATTTTGAAAGAGAGAGGGAAGGAGAGAAAAGAGGGATTGAGAAGGGAGGGGGAAGGAAGGAAGGAAGGAAGGAAGGAAGGAAGGAAGG
>NW_025354046.1:0-1697 GCF_016433145.1 Gracilinanus agilis
ACACTGAAAAGTATAGGAATAGAAGGACCTTTCCTAAAAATAATAAAAAGTATATACCTAAAAACATCAACAAACATCATATGCAATGGGGATAAATTAGAAGCCTTCCCAATAAGATCAGGAGTGAAACAAGGATGCCCATTATCACCTCTATTATTTAACATTGTACTAGAAACACTAGCAGTTGCAATTAGAGAAGAAAAAGAAATTGAAGGTATCAAAATAGGCAAGGAGGAGACTAAGCTATCACTCTTTGCAGATGATATGATGGTCTACTTAAAAAATCCTAGAGAGTCAACTAAGAAGCTTGTAGAAATAATCAACAACTTTAGCAAAGTGGCAGGATACAAAATAAATGCGCATAAATCATCACCATTTCTATACATTTCCTACACACTAGAGCAGCAAGAAGTAGAAAGAGAAACACCATTTAAAATCACCCTAAACAATATAAAATACTTAGGAATCTATCTACCAAAACAAACATAGCAATTATATGAAAACAATTACAAAACACTTTCCAAATAAAACTGGATCTAAACAATTGGAAAGCCATTGATTGCTCATGGGTAGGACGAGCTAACATAATAAAAATGACAATTCTACCCAAATTAATTTACCTATTTAGCGCCATACCTATCAAGCTACCAAAAAACTTCTTTACTGAATTAGAAAAAAACTATAACAAATTTCATTTGGAATAACAAAAGATCAAGAATATCAAGGAAATAATGAAAAAAATGTGAAGGAAGGGTGCCTAGCAGTACAAGATATTAAACTATACTATAAAGCAGCTGTCATCAAAACAATATGGTACTGGCTGAGGGACAGAGAGGAGATTCACTGGAATAGACTTGGGATAAATGACATCAGCAAGACAGTGTATGATAAACCTAAAGAGCCCAACTTTTGGGGCATGAATCCACTATTTGACAAAAACTGCTGGGAAATTTGGAAAACAATATGGGAGAGATTAGGTCTAGATCAACATCTCACACCCTACACCAAGATGAAATCAGAATGGGTGAACCACTTGAATATAAAGAGGGAAACTATAAACAAGTTAAGTGAACACAGAATATTTTACTCGTCAGATCTGTGGGAAAGGAAAGACTTTAAAACTAAGCAAGAGTTAGAGAAAATTACAAAATGTAAATTAAATGGTTTTGATTATATTAAACTAAAAAGTTTTTGTACAAACAAAAACAATGTAGTCAAAATCAGAAGGGAAACAACAAATTGGGAAAAATCTTCATAATGAAAAACTCTGACAGGGGTCTAATTACTCAAATATACAAGGAGTTAAAGCAATTGTATAAAAAATCAAGCCATTCTCCAATTGATAAATGGGCAAGAGACATGAATAGGTAATTTTCAGGTAAAGAAATCAAAAGTATCAATAAGCACATGAGAAAGTGTTCCAAATCTCTAATAATTAGAGAAATGCAAATCAAAACAACCCTGAGGTATCACCTCACACCTAGCAGATTGGCTAAAATGAAAGAAGGGGAGAGTAATGAATGTTGGAGGGGA
Source organism: Gracilinanus agilis (assembly GCF_016433145.1). Classification (NCBI taxonomy): domain Eukaryota; kingdom Metazoa; phylum Chordata; class Mammalia; order Didelphimorphia; family Didelphidae; genus Gracilinanus; species Gracilinanus agilis. The sequence continues at coordinate 1,534 of NW_025354046.1, forward strand.
TGTGGAAAAATTGGGACATTAATGCATTGCTGGTGTAGCTGTGAACTAATCCAGCCATTCTGGCTGGCAATTTGGAATCATGCTCAAAGGGCTATAAAAGAATGCCTGCCCTTTGATCCAGCCATACCATTGTTGGGTTTGTACCCCAAAGAGATCATAGATAA
>NW_025354047.1:0-10408 GCF_016433145.1 Gracilinanus agilis
TTCCTTCCTTCCTTCCTTCTAAGGAAAACTAAGGACTAGAGGAAGAAACATGGTGGAAAGTATTTGGATGAGATTGAAGTAGTATTGTCTTTGGAATATGCAATAGACCACTTGAACAAAAAGGAAGAAATGAATATATTAGAAAGCAGATCACAAATCCAACATTGAAGTATGATATAGTATTGAGGGGCTCTTTAATCCAGACACCTGCTGAATTTCTGTCTCTCTTCAAAGCATAATACCTAATAATAACCTGGATTACTTTAAAAATGACAATTTCATTCTTCAAGAGACAGAGGAAGAAGGGGCAGCTGGGTGACTTAGCAGATAGAGAGTCAGGCCTGGAGACGAGAAGACCTGGTTCAAATGTGGCCACAGATACTTCATCCCTTTGTGACCTGGCAAGTCACTTAACCCCAAGAGGAACCAATATTAATATTGATTCTAAGAGAGAAGGTAAAGGTTTTAAAAAAAAAAGAAGTAGGGGACAGCTGGGTGGCTCAGTGGATTGAGAATGGATTGAAAGGGTTTATACATTAAAAAAAGAAGTAAAAGAACAGAAAGGGGAAATGCCCTTCTAGATCTAATTCTTTTTTTAAAACTTTTACCTTCCATCTTAGAATCAATACTGTGTATTGGTTCCAAGGCAGAAGAGTGGTAAAGATTAGGCATTGGGGGTTAAATGACTTGCCCAAGGTCACAGAGCTAGGAAGTATCTGGGTCAGGTTTGAACTCAGGACATCTCATCTCTTGGCTTCACTCTCTATCCTGAGCCACCTAGTTGCCCTCCAGAAATATGTGTTAGCCACGTTATTCAAAGTATCTTTCCTCCCTTCTGCCAGAGATCTACCTCATATAACACAGAATAAAAAGGGAGAATAAGTAATCCAGAAAAATAACTAACACATTAAAAAGGCTGATATTATATGTGGTATTTCACACCCATAGTCTCCCTTTCCCAACCTTCTCCAAAAAGACAATAGGTATTTATTCATATTTCTTCCTTGGGACCAAGCTTAGGCACATAGCATTAAATGCCTGTTACCTGCCTTGTGTTGTGCTAAGCAATAGGAATGAAAAGAAAAATAAAACAAAACCCCAAAGAACAAAAACAAAAACCAGTTCTCCATCACAAGGTCCTCATAATCTTATGGGGGAGACGATATAAATAAATAAACAACTCTATAGCAACAAGACATATGCAGGATAAATTGGGGAAAATCTCAGAGGAAAAGCACTAAGATTAAGGAAGACTGAGGAAAGGTTTTTCTGGAGAAAATGGAACTTGAGTTCAAAGTTAAAGAAACCAAGAGGGAGAAATGAGGAGGGAGAGAGTTCCAGGCATGGGGGACAGCCAGTAAAAACAGTCAGGAGATGGGGGGATCATGTTTGAGGGATAGCAAGGGGACCAGTGCCACTAGATCTCAGAGGACAAAGAAGGGAGTAGACACAAGAAGAGACACCACCTCACTTTCTGAGACGACAGGGAGAGAGAAGAGGAAAAGGAAAGACACTTAAAAATCTTAAATGTTGAGGCAAGTGTGGTTATGGTTAGTCAGGAGAATAGACTAGGGATTTTGTTCTGGCCAGCTTCAATCTCAATCAGTCAGACTATTAACAAATGTTTAAACAGCTGGGTGGTACAGTGGATAGAGCACCTGGCCAGGAGGCAAGAAGACCTCTCAGACAATTATTTGCTAGCTCTGTGACTCTGGGCAAGTCACTTAATCCTGATTGCCTCAATTTCTTTATCTGTAAAATGAGATTCTCTAGGAATCTCTAGATTCCTAGAGAAGGAAATAGTTAACCACTCAAGTATCTCTGCCAAGAAAACCTCAGATGGGGCCGCAAACAGTTGGATACTACTGAAATGGCTGAACTATAATAACATGTAACAATCAAGAACAATATGAACTAAAAAAATTTTTTTAAAAACCAGTGTGAACTTATTTTGCTGAAAATGAAGCAGGGATGATAGTAAAGGTTTAGAATCCTAGATTCTATGACACATAGATGCCAGATATATACTTTCTATGATATATAGATGCCAGAAGACAGCTGAGAATTTTTTACAGTCTAATCCCTTTATTTTACAGATGAGGAAACTGAGGTTTTGGGAAGTGACTTGTCCACTATCATCCAGGTAATACGTGGCAGAATTTCAATTCAAACCAGTAATGTAAAGACTTAGGGGGAGGGACTTGTCTAATATCACAAGGAAAAAGGTAGCAGAATTTAGATTCAAACTCACATCCTTTCACATGGCCTTTTTTTCTTTTAAAAAATGATTTTTATTGTCATTCAAAACACAGTTCCATAATTTTTTTTCTTCACATGGCTTTGATGCATATTAAATGCTTGTTGATTCTGAACACACACAAGCATATAGAAAGAGACATAGATATATTCAGACCCAGGTCCAGATATACTGAGATGAGGCTACATTTGCAGTCACAGATGTGTACACACAGATTTAAAAAATAACAACTACTTAAACATTCACACACACACACACACACACACACACACACACACTTTAACATTTCATTATCTTACAAGTTTTCTTCCCCTAAACCGTCTCTCAGACTGTCAGGCAGCAATGAGATGCCAGAGAAGGAGGGGAAAAAATCAAACTTCTCTTGACAGGTCCCATTAAATGAAATATGAGGTGAAAGGGAATGAAATAAAATTGGGAATGAGATGACAGGTTTTTTTTATCTGACGAGAAGCATTTGCGAGCCAATGGTTTGATCGCCACTCATCCATCACTCTCTTCCACTGTAGTGGGAACCCTCCTTCTCTATTGCCGGTTTGAGCCCGCCATGCTGGCTGGAAGGCAATGTGACATCGATACACTTAAAGAGCAAGTTCCCTCTGTGAGATCTGCTCTTGCTCAGTTGGTTGGTCCAGCAGACCAGCCTGTACTGTGACTGAGTCCCAGTATTTGGTCCCACTCCCTCTCCCATCCCCAGTTCATTCCTTTCCTTTATCCCCACTCAGCCCTGATGGTTCCTGGTGCCTAATCCAAGCTCTTAAAAATCTCTTCAATCAAGTAGCTGAGGAAAAATCCTGACACACATTTTAGAAGCTCTCCCTTCCCTCATCTACCTCTCTTTCCCCCCATTCCTTTTTAAACATGGCCATACTTGCTAGGGCATGATAGGATCTTAGAGTTGGAAGGGACATGAGGGATCACATAGTCCAAAGTCTTATTCAAGTTGTGCTTATTATATGCCAGACTCTGTGCTAAGCACTGAGTATTCAAAGGAAGATGTACAAGAAGGAAGGAGGAAGGAACTCTGAAAGGAGAATGGGGGAATCAGGATAGACCTCCTGGAATAGGTAGGATTTGAGCAAAGGCATGAGGAATTCTGTCTAGAATACCCCACAAAGGTGGCCACTCAACCTCTGCTCCAACACACAGCTTCAACCCTTTCCAATTTTGGACAGCTTTAACCATCATAAAGTTCTTCCTTATATTGAACTGAAATTTGTCTTCCTATAACTTCCACCTCTTGGTTCTAGGTTCTTCCCCCTGGAGTCATACAGAATAAGTATAATCCATCTTCCATACCTTTCAAATATTTTAGGACAGCAATCAGGGAGTCTCTAAGGCTCCAGGCTAAGCATCTTCAAATTATTTCAACTGTTTCTCAAATTCTTGTGATTTTTAGTTGCCTCATTTTTATGGTCACTTTCCTTTGAACACCCTCCAATTTGTCAGCTTCCTGCCTAAAATGTGGTGCCTAGAATTGAACACATCATTCAATATGTATAGTATAAAGCTGAGATCAGTGGGACTAAATAATTGCTTTATTTTGGACATTATCATTCCATTAAAGTAGTCTAAAATGTCATTAGTTTTGGGACTGCTGTGTTGTACTGTTGATTCATGTTGAGTTTAAAGTCTATTACCAGTGCCTCGCCCAACCTGATTTTAGAAGCCCTCTTCTCATTGCATAGTCTCAGGTGAATCCTAGACAACTCCATTGTGTTTTCCTGATGAAGCCCATTATTATCATAAAGTTAAGCTCTCTTCTGAATACCATAATGCAAAATATGAGAGCTGAAGGAACTTCAGTGGCCATCTAGTCTACCATTAGCTAAGTAAGGCTCTTTTCTACCATATATGCAACAAATGATCATCCAATCTTACTTGGAAATCTCTAATGATGGAAAGTCTAATACTAACATTGGTCCTAGATTCTTTTCCCTGGAGAACCACACAGAGTAAGTATAATTCATCTTCCATACCTTTCAAATATTTTAGGACAGCAATCATGTAGTCCCTAAGGATCCAGGCTAAACATCTTCAAATACTCTCAACTGTTTCTCAAATTGGTGCCTCACCTTTATGGCCACTTTCCTTTGGACATCTTCCAGTTTGTCAACTTTCACCCTAAAATGTGGTGCCTAGAATTGAACACATCATTCATTATGTATAGTGTAAGGCTGATTTTTGAAGGGCTCTAATTGTAGGGCAGGTTTTCTTTATGTTAAGCATAAATCTGCATTTTGTTTCTTGGCTGCCATATCACATGGTAGAAATATTCAGTTGATCAAGAACTAATTCCATATTATTGATAGTTGGACTAGAGTTATCATTTAGTGTCTACATCCCCAATAATATCCCCAACAGCCCATGTGTTCAAGCAGTTATTTTTCTTCTGTGTTTCTCCTTCCACAGTTCTTCCTCTGAATGTGGCTAGGTTTCTTTCTCATAAGTCCCTCAGCCTTGCTCTGGATCTTTGCTGCTACTATAAAAGTCCGTTATGCTCGATTGTACCACAGTGTATCAGTCTCCATGTACAATGTAGGTCTTGATCAATGATACGTGTAAAACCCAGTGGAATTGTGTGTCGGCTAAGGGGGGTTAGGAGGAATTGGGGGAGAGGGAAAGAACATGAAATATGTAACTAGGAGAAAATATTCAAAATAAAAAATAATTTCAAAAAAATTTAAAAACCCAATAATTTAAAAAAGTAAAAAAAAGAAATATTCAGTTGTTTGTCAGAGGTTTCTGATAAATGTTTAACAACCAGCTCTCGAAGGGGGAAAAATACACATGTCATGCTATAAGTTTAATCTGTGTGATTAAAATTTTCTCTACTATTTTCTTAAATCTAGACAATCAATAAAACAATAAATCAAGCCTTCATTTGTAGTATTTGCTGATTTTCAAGGTGTAAATATGATCACATTGAAAAAAAAATTTCCAACCTTTACTTTCCATCTTGGAACGAATACTAAATATTGGTTCTAAGACAGAAGAGTTTAATGACTTGGCAATTGGGGTTAAGTGACTTAGCTGGGGTCACACAGTTAGGAAGTGGTTAAAGTTAAATTTGAACCCTGGATGTTCTGTCTCTAGACCTGGTTCTTAATCCACTGAGCCACCTAGCTGCCCCTTCACAATGAAAATATAGACCATGTGAATAGTAGCAACTGGCTCCAACATACACCTGCTTATAGTCCACTAAAAGTCATAGATCTTTTCCAGTTGGACTGCTGTCTAATCATGCCTCCCTTAACTTCTAATTGTAAAGATTTTAAAAATGCAAATGTAGGACATCACATTTATTTCCATAATACAACTGATTTGTGGTCTCATCAGTGTTAATGTTTAGAGTAGGGTATGGCAGGGTGGGAGTTATTCTTTCCATTGATAGATCAATCTATCCATGCTTACCCAGCTCTTGTCCATGCTCTCTAATAAGTTCATAATAGGAATGTGTTGGGAACCTTCTTTATGTTCTCTTTTGTTGATTAGATTAGTTTTATCATTAGTAAACCAATGGCATTTATAGGTACTTCATCCTTCCCTCACCCTATGAAATCATCCCATCTATTTTAGTCCAATTCTTTGAGGGTGGAAGTTGGCATCCTTTTTATTACCTGTTGCATCCTGGTCATATCCACAACATATTTCACAATTGACCTTTGGGTCTTCCTCAGTTCCATTTGTTCAAAGATGACTATGATCCATGACTTGCTGCCATACATCATCACTAGAAGAATATCAGGATTAAAAATATGGATCTTTGTTTCAGGAAAAAACTTAGAGGTCATTAAAAGAACCTCATAATTTTCTCTTTTTGTTCAATTCTGTGCCTAGCTCAAAGCACATTTGCAGAAGAAACAGCCTTTAATTTCCTCTAAGAATTACTCTGTTATCTCTACAGATGCTGTTAAAGAGAGATCACTATTAAGGGACCTAACAGTAGTAGGAAGCTAGCAAGAGTAAGCCTCAAAATATTTTTACTAATTAGTGAGCTGTATAGATTGTCTCACCAAACGCATGCAATGATTCCAAAAATAGGCATTCTTTATCCACCTGATTTTTCTTATGTGGATAGCTGTCAGACTCTTTGGACTGACTATAATATTTATTTAGGAAGCATTTAGGAAGCCGCAGTGTTCCAGGGGTGAGGGTCAATGAATGCATTATTACCTGCAAACAGGAACATTTGGAGGACCACATCATCTACAGGGAATCCTTGTCCAATCTAGATCCCATGCTGGACATCCATTATGACAGTGAACAACTTTGGCAAGCGTAATATCTGCCTGTTTTATGCTTGACATTACCAATCAGAGGGTCATAGAACAAGGTTATCTCTATTGTTATATCTTCCAAGAAATCTTGTATAATTTGGACATATGCATGAGAGATACTTTGCTGGAGGAGAGCCTTCAAGACTAGATTTATCCCTCTTAAATTTCATCTTAACTTGATTTTGCCCACTGTTCTAGCCTGTCAAGATATTTTTGGATCCTGATGCTGTCATCTAGTGTTTTAGCTATCCCTTCCAGCTTTGAACCATCTGCAAATGTGACAAGCCTGAGTCCCCATGTCATTCCTTGTAGAAACTGAGCTAATGATCCCCTCTCTGCCCTTGCCTTCCTCCCCTTCCCCTAGGTTATGCAGAAGCATGACTAAGGAACAGATTACATATACAAAGAGTCGCAGTCACCCTGGGCTTTTTCCTGCAGACAAACCAGTTCATTTGAGAGGGAAGATTTCTCCTTCCACCATAGGTCTTCCATCAAGTAGAAGAATGATTAGACTTGTTCTGTTTCGGTAGAATCAGGAACACGGGTGGAAGTCACTGACATTAGAGCTGTCCAAAAGTGAAATGGGCTGCCTCAAGAGGTTAGTGACTTCTCCATCACTGGAGGCTGTCTAGTGAGGCTATTCCTTGTAGGGGATGTTAGAGTCAGAATTCTTGTTCAGGTACAGTTTGGACTAGTCTCTGAGATCCATTCCAAGGCTGAGATTCTGTCATTATTTCCTGATGTTTAGTTTCAATCTGTGTCTAGGGAGGAGGTGTCTCCTCTTTCCTCTTTTACTGTGGGAGTTAGAAACAGATTCTCATAATTCCTTTGGAGTTCAGAGATCTGGATTAACTTCTCTGCATAGTCTTCCCTCTTCAAGTGATGTTTCTAACATCTGAGATTTGCCACATGCATCTGAGGCTCTGCTTTCAAAGTCCACTGACCTCTCTTCTATCTAACTCTGATTTTCTTATTAATCATCACTCCCTGGTTTTGATTCTCCTTTCTAGTCCTGCACAAACATGGTGGTCAACTGGCTGGCTGGCTGACTGCCTACCTACCTTCTGCCTTCCTGTCACTCAGTTAGTCTTTTTATCTGTGTCTGCTTGTCTGTCTTTCTGTCTATGTTTGCCTGTCTACCTGCATATCTGCCCATCTGGATTTCTGTTTTTTGCCTGTCAGGCAGTCTATCTGTGCGTTTCTATCAGTCTGTCTGCCTGTCTGTGCCAGTCTACATATCTGCCTTTCTGGTTGGCTATTTTTGTCTGTCAGTCAGTCTGCCTGTCTGTGTCTATCTGCCTGAGTTCTGTACCGTCTGTGTCTGTCTGTCTGTATATACCTGACTGTGACTGTCTTTCTGTTTAACCGTATGTCTGTCTATCTGACTGGCTATTTTGGGCTGTTAGTCAGTCTAGATTGCTCTACCTGTCAGTCTGTCTGCCTGCGTTTGCTTATCTTTGTCTGTCTTTCCACTTGTCTATCAGTCTGTCTGTGTCTGGCTGCCCATCTGTTGGTCTGTACCTGGCTGGCTGGCTCTGCCGGTCAGTCTGTCACTTTTCCTTCTGGCCCTCTTTTTCTGATTTCCTGATTCAGGTGCTTTGCTGCTTTCTTGGTAAACATCATACGTCCTTGAGTGCCTGAGATAGAGAGGGAGGGAGTTGGTATTATTTTTGCATCTTGAGAAGCCCAGAAGAGTCCGTTTGTAAAAACTAGTGGAGAACAATTAAAAAGTGGATCAATTATGCTTTATGCTCAGATTGTTGAAAAGCACAGAGGAAGGAAGGGAAGGAGAGAGAGAAAGCTACAGTAATTGAATCTTCAGGCTCGTCAAGTTCTCTGGGGTAATTTTGAACATTCCCTCTTTCCCTTACCTCCAGATTATTATAGATTTGCTTCTCTGTTTCCATTTTGTATTCTCTCCACTAAAATAGTCCCTGCCCTCAAGGAGCATTTTATCTGTACATCCCCAGTACCTAGCACAGTGTACATAACAAATACAGGGCGTGCCAAAAGTCTTAGTGCAGCTTCAAGCTATTTAAGCCGCTTAAACATCTGCATGAAGACTTTGGGGACACCCTAGACTTGTTTTAGACTAGATTCTCAGAAAAAGTAGGTTCCCTCTCTTACCCCTGCCCAAGAACTTCCCAAGGATGAGATTACTCATCCTTTCTTGGTCACCCATCCTGGTGTGAGGCAGTCATCCCAGCCAAGTAGTTCTTCTTTATGCAAGTCTCATCCAGGCTGCTCACCATAAAGTGACAGGATCCTACGTAGCCTTAGAGCTGAAAGAAACTCAGAAGCCATCTAGAATGGAATCCTGCCAGCTCAGCCCTGCAAATGGGAGCCCATTCATTTCTCAGGGGATTGCCTACATTTGGCCTTTATAAGTTTGGGAAGGAGTCCACTACCAGCCTGAAGATCGGGTCCCCTTGGGCTTCCCAAGTGTTATCAGCCAGCCCTCTCCTCTCCTCTCCTAATGAAGGACAGCTTCTTTTTATTTTTTCCCTCTACACCAGCTGGAAGGTCCTCAGGCACGCCACTCATTCCTCTAATTGCAATTTCCATAATAAACCTTCCGGCAGAGCAGGGATGCTCATATCAAGTGGCTTTTTCTTCTCGGAGACTGTGTCCCATTTGTCTTCCCTGTCTGCCGCTAACATCTGTTGAACCAAATTGATAACAATAGGGGAGCTGTTATTGACATTTTGTGGGAAGCACTATCAATCCAGATGCGTTGGAGGCTTATTCCGTGGAAGAGCTGCCGGACTGGCCGGAGGACAGTGAAGAAGAGCTGACACGGGCAGACGCGATGGCACAGAGCCTGGCACTTGGGGTGATGGGCTGGTTGGAATTCCTTGTTACCCAGCCCATTAGCTCCCCCCGGTTCCTTCCCTTGCCTGTCACTATGCATTTGTTTTCCCTCTGTCCGTAGTCAATTCATATTACTTTGCTTCCTCATTCAGGCGTGATGCTACCTGGTCCCATTCCAGTCCTGAACCTGCCTGAATATTAATCTTGACAACGCACCTGTGGTTTCCCTCATTCTTACTTCAGCTGCTAATCGGGAGGGCCCCATCTGTGCAATTTATTGCCTTGTTTATATCAAAGGAAAAGCCAGAGGCCATGCATCACGCTAAACACTCTCCATCACCTCGTTCCCTTCCTCCCACTTCCATCAAGGTGAAGTGCACATTTAAGGGATTAGCTAGATTATTGCTCAGGTGTAGACAAGGCAGTAGCTTTAAGATGGGGGGACGCTACCCTTTCAAAATTACTTTTAGGCCGGATCATTTAGTTCCTTTGGATCTTCGTGGGGTGCAGCATAAAACAGTAGATGACTACTGTTTTACAATCTACAATCAGATGACTTGGATTGAAATTCTGCCTCTGACACTGTCTGACCTTGGACAAGTTACTTAACAATCAGCTTCTTTCTCTGTAAAATGCTCAGGGTTGGACTAGAGGTTTCTAAGGTCCCTCCTAGTTTTAGATCGAATTTTCTATATTGCTTAACTTTCTAGAATGAAGTTCCCCCTTGACCAAAAATGTTTATCAAATTCTCATGAAGTACTAGATGCTAGGCATTACTTAACAGTAACTCTCTCTCTCTCTCTTTCTCTCTCTCCCTCCCTCCATCCATCCTTCTCTCTCTCCCTCCCTCTCTCTCTGTCTCCCTCTCTCCCTCCATCCACCCTTCTCTCTCTCCCTCTCTCTCTCCATCCTTCTCTCTCTCCCTCCTTCCCTCTCTCTCTGTCTCCCTCTCTCTCTCTCTCCATCCCTCTCTCTCCCTCCATCCATCTCTCTCTTTCTCTCCCTCCATCCATCCATCCTTCTCTCTCTCCTTCCCTCTCTC
>NW_025354048.1:0-1298 GCF_016433145.1 Gracilinanus agilis
GCCGGGGCCCGAGGCAGGGCGACGGGGCTGAGGCCCTACCCCTGGCTTCTCTAGGGTGGAGGCCGGACTCCTGGGTCCTCCTTGCATCGGCCGCTCGCGCTGCTTCCTCTTCCAGGTCTCCAGGCGCCCTTCCCCGCCCGGCGCCGGCGATGAGACGCGGCTGCGGGGACGAAGGGGTTAACGCACCCTCCATGGACCCAGAGCAAGCCTGAGCCCCGGAACCGGGTAACTCCGCCCCCGAGCTCTTTAGTCCCGCCTCCAAGCCTCCCGGAGCTCCGCGGCCCCGCCCCATTTATCTTCCCGGTGTCTCGAAGCCCCGCCCCAAGCCCCGAGGCCCCGCCTCCAGCGGGCTTCGATTCCGTCCCTGCCAGCCCCGCCCCCACTCGGGTTCCATGCTTCTACCCACAGCATCCTCGCCAGCTGGGCGCTGCTTGGCCCCGAAAGAGGCCTTGACCGAGTGCCCCTTCTGTTCTCCCCCAGGTGCAGCCCCGCCGGCATCATGCTGGAGCGAGGGGAGCAAGGGCCTGGGGGTAGGGGGAGAAGCCCGTCTGCCAAGGAGCCAGCCACCAACGGAGGGGGTAAGAGCCTGCCAGGGCTCCGTGAAGGGGTTGGCATGGAGCAGCCCGCTCTGGGCATGGGATTCCTAGCCGGGGGCCCTGGGGGCCTCCCTAAGCCCAGCCGTCTGGGAAGGACTCACAAACGCTAGGAGGCACCCTGGGAGGGTGGGCACGGCAGGCGCCGGACGGCCCTTCCACCGCCCATTCCTCTCCCCCCAGCCTCCAGCAAAGCCTCCAAGCCAAAGCGCAGCCCGGCAGCAGCCTCCTCCGAGCGCCCAGGCCCGTCCAGGGCCCGACGCCCGCCGCCACTCCAGCGGCCTCATCGCTGCCCAGACTGTGACAAGGCCTTCTCGTACCCCTCCAAGCTGGCCACTCACCGCCTGGCCCACGGCGGGGCCCGCCCACACCCCTGCCCCGACTGCGATAAGGCCTTCTCGTACCCCTCCAAGCTGGCCGCCCACCGCCTCACCCACAGCGGCGCCCGCCCCTTCCCCTGCCCGGACTGCCCCAAGGCCTTTGGCCACCGATCCAAGCTGGCCGCCCACCGCTGGACCCACTCGCCGGCCCGCCCCTACCCCTGCCCAGACTGCCCCAAGTCCTTCTGCTACCCCTCCAAGCTGGCCGCCCACCGCCACACGCACGCTGGGGGCGCCCGGCCCTACCCCTGCCCGCAGTGCCCCAAGTCCTTCTGCTACCCCTCCAAGCTGGCGGCCCACCAGCGGCGCCATGCCACCGCCGCCC
>NW_025354049.1:0-5496 GCF_016433145.1 Gracilinanus agilis
TTTATAAATACAATAGTTTTATATTACTTTCTATTAAAAGGAAAAGGAAAGCTATATTTCCATATTTATGACTGTAAAGGGAAAGGATACCTAAGCTTAAAAGATATTTTTATAAATTTCTGAATGAGAGAGGAAGGATGGAGGTAGGAAAGTCTAAAGTTAGAAATATTTCAAAAGTTTAGACAAATGACTCCCAGTTTTTCAAAGTCAAACATTCCTTGTCTTTATCCTAACTTCTTACCTGTTGTGACAATTCTCATGACTTCATATTTTTAAGCTTGGAAACTGGCAATTTGAGAGCATTCTTCTCTCCTTGAGTATTTTTTCTTTTTTTTTTCTTTCTTGCAATTGGACTGCAATGACAAAAGGTGATATTATGTTCTTGATTTCTTGATTTGATTTTGGCAGATTTTGATTCTGAATTAATTAAATCTTTGTTACAGTTAGGAAATTGATTTGTAAAAAAAAAAAGCTAAAAACGTTATCTTCTTAACAACAAAAATTTGAGAATAAGAGTTGATAACCTGAGAGACAGAGACAAACAGAGATGGAGAGAGAAATATAGAGAAAAAGAGATCTAATGTTTTTCATCAACTGGCAGGAAGAGATCTTTCCTATAGTTCTACTGTTTAGGGGGAAAAACCCTCTTTTTTATCAGATAAATCTAATGGTAATTTTTCCAAATAACTGTTCTGTCCATGTCAGTCCTCAGCTCAGTAAATTTCACTGGCTCCCTCCTGTAGCTATAGGAAATCTTTATTTCTTCTTTGAGCTGCTACTTCAGTTTCCTAAATTACCTTGCATTTATTTGTCTTGCCCATGTATTAGAAATACATAGATATGAACCTATTGCGTCAACTAATATAATGTTAACTCCTTGAAAGTGACTGATTTATTTTTTCTATGTATCTGAAGTTTGCCACATATTACATGCTTAATTGATTGAAATTAATATTAAATATGAGGACTTCCAAGTCATGTGATCAATAAGATGGAGGATAAGATATTGTCAAAATTTGTGATCTCTTAATATTCTCTTAAAATATAAATTATGCCTCAAGGGATAAAGAACTTTCATTTATCTCCATAGTCTATAAAACCAAGATTCCAAATAGGGTAACAATTCAATTACTAAGCTGCAGAGTAAGCAGTTTTCCAGTCCTCTGCACTCACACGGCATCCTTTCTCCCACTGATCACAGTATTCCATTAGTATAAGCCAACCTAAGAGTTTGTAACAAAAAACATCACTTTCCTCACCTCTCAGGATCACCGCAAATCAAAAGGCATAGTCTTATTCATGATAAAACAGCAGTTCACTTTGTGCAGCAACACAGGTCAGCCAGAAAACTGAAGAACACAGAGTTCTGGGACTGGATGACAGCATGCCTGGCTCAGTGGCATTCCACTCAGTCTGAGGAAAAGAGTCCAGGTTCCAACTGTGGCCAATTCTATCCCTCTAGACATAACCTAAAGTAGACATTGAGGTCCATGAAACATAAATTGCTCAGTGTGGGAGAGACTGACACTGCTTTGAGGTCCAGCCTCCAGGGTAACTATATTCAAAGATGAAAAAGTCAGGAAGTGAGTTATAGGTGTATATAAGAGAAAGAAATTCTGGAAATTCTGAAATTACTAAGGATCTCTGGCAGAAGAATGCTAGGCTAAAGACATTGAACAAAAGTAGACAAACTGATAGAAAAAATGTTATTAGAAAAAGGAATTATATTCTATAGGAAAGGCAATATTTTCATACATCTTTGAATACATATTGAAAGACAAAAGAAAATAAAGAAATACCAGATGAGACAGAAGATGGTGGTGAGGATGATAATGATGATGATGATGATGATGATGATACCCAAGGAACCATTGTAACTCTAGCAGGATCTTCTTAAATATGTTAAAAGAGAAATAAAAATTGTGAAAAAAAAGAATTCACAGTCTGAACAACAGAAATAATCCACAGAATAGGAAAAACTTGGATTGATGTTGATAAGTCTCACCAAAGAAACAAAAGAGAAAACAACTAATAGAGAATGCAGATATACAGAAGTGAAGGATAATCTGGAAGAAGCAAAGTGCAAAAATACTAAAAGAACAATGTCTCCATGTGAACAAAATATATCAATGTTGAAGATAAGATGATGTTTAGAGACAATTCAAGAGCTAAAGATTATTCAGTAGAACATGAGTCTATAAAAAGAAAAACTTAAATATTATAATTCAAGAAATACTATAATAAATTCCCCCAAAATTCTAAACACAAAAACAAATCACTAAATAGAAAAATCTTTACATTACTTCTGGAAAACACAAACAAATTAAGAATAATAATATATGCCTCCAAATTCAAGACAGAGTGATTAAATTGAACAATTGCAAAGAAAATTTATATATATATACATATACACACACACACACACACACACACACACACACACACACATACACAAAACTAGGAAAACTGATTAACTGTTAACTTTTCAACACCCACAAGTAACTGAAGAAGGGGATGGAATAAAATCCTCAGAAGGGCAAGGCAATTTAAGACGCAACCCAAGATAATATAACCTGGATACTTGAACCTAATCTTTCATCAAAAAAGATAAAAGTTCAATAAATAAAGAAACATTCAAAGTCTTGTTAAAATAAATTTAGACCTGAAGAAATAATTTGATCTTGAAATGTAAATATGTATGTGTGTATGTGTATTATATATATAGATATGCATATATACAAAGTATAGCAAAAAAAAAAGAAAAGAAATGTAGCAATGAAGGACAATAACATCAACAAAATAATAGAGAAATCATTAAGAGCTTTCTTTCCAAATGAACATTAGGACACGTGAAAAATAGCTGTCAGATAAAAGTATGGTATATAAAGAACTCTGAAATATCATGGACTTACCCTCCCAGCACCCTGCTTTCCTATGATCAGAGTTTTGTGAGTTTTTCTTGTTGTTTAACTAAATTAATGAATCAGAGGGTACATAAAAGCTTTTCCCCTTCATGAGAAGGAAAGAGATAGATGGGAGTATGGTATGTGCCCTGTTCAAGTACATACTAATAATGAGGGAGAAATAATTCCTTTATGTTCTTAGGAAGTAGAAGGCCTATGTGAAAATGGGTTAAAAAAAGTAAATAAAGGACCTGAAAAAAGGTGAAAAAAAGAGGCAAATCTCATTTCAGTAGTAGGATGTGATACCACTGAAGAACACTCACATGGCTGAAGAGGGATGGTGACATTATGATTATCGTAATCTTTAGAATTTTAATGTTTACAAAGAACACTCATCTTGTAAGAGGACAAGGGCTAGCATGGTGTGGGGTTGACTGACTCCCAAAAGAATGGGAGAATCTAGACCCAGTAAAGAGATTTTAAAGGCAAATCAGAATAAAATTACTACTGAAAGAAAATAGGTTAAAAATGAACAATCAGGAATATAGGAAAATTCCTATCTGAAGGACTTTGTCCCGTGTGTTACCTCTGGGAACCCGCATTTCTAAGAGTGAGGCAATAAAGAAAAAAAAAACAAACAAACAGTGGGAAAGATGCATAAGGCAATAACCTAGAAACTGTTTAGAAAAGAGAACCTAAAATAGGTATCTTAGTATCATTGATTCCAGAAGAAATGCAAATCTTAAAGAAGGACTAAATCAGCATAAAGACAATGAATTAAAGGCAAAACACCTAGGATAAAGAGAAAAAGAAGATATATAATAGAGAGAATGAAAGGAAATACTGTTAGAAGAAAAGCAAAAAATGGAATTATAAGAAGTTTATAAAAGAAAAAAGAAATAGGAAATAATTAAATATCTAGATAAAGGCAAACAAGAAAAGAAGGAACACATAAGTTAAGTAAAATTAAAAAACTTGGAGATGGGATAAAAGTGGAAGGAGCAGAGGTTTGCAAATGAAAGATAAATAGTCTGTGGGAATAGGGTTGCCTTAAACTAGATAAAGCTAATATAATTAAAATTATGAATTCTTTTTACAAAGAGAGAGAAAATGTAATTTGAAACAAATAAAACTATGCTAGACTTCAATGGAAGAAAAATATTAACCTAATTCTCACAATTTAAAGAGTTAATGGATTGAGCATTCTACTGAAATGAAAAAAAGTGTGACAAATTAGATAAGAAAGTAAAACTTCATAATCTATTGCTTACAAGAAACATTAAGGGGGGAAACAATGATATGCACATAATTAAAAAGAGATACTAGAAAAAATTCTGTCAGATAAATAAAAAAATCAAGAATTACAATCACGCTATCTGTCAAAACTAAAACAATCCTTCAAAATATAAAAAGGGATAAAGAAAATAACTATCAAGCTGAAAGGAAGCATTGATGACAAAATTATATCAGTATTCAATCTATATGTTCCAAATACTTTAGGATCTAAATTCACAAAGGAAAATTCATTGAATTATTAAAAAAAAAAAACAAAAACAGTAACAAAATAGTACCTTGGAATATCAATTTCCTACTCTTAGAAAATTGTAACAGAAAGATAAACAAAAAAGAAGCTATAAAACTGAATAAATTGTTGGAGAAACTTTTTGGTGCTTTTTAAATGGAACTGCTAAAAAGTATATATATTTTTCATCATGAAATGGAGTTTTTACAAAAATCATTATAAACAGAAACAATATAAATATCACAAATATAAACAGCAGAAATAAATACAAAATAAAATTCCTAAGAGAGATATTGAAAAGATCCTCAAAAATTGTGCATGGTAAAAGAACCATATTAATGAATTTTTCTTTTTTTCCTTTTAAAAAAATATATATATTAATATATTCAATATCCAGACATCTCTACCTCTGCTCCCCATACCATAAAAGGCACCATCTGGCAAACATATGTGAATTTAGATTTCATTTTTTGTGTTTCCATTTTTTAGTTCATTCTCTTGAGGTAAGTGTTCATATACCTGTAATTTGACTTTATCTAGAGAGCTTGTCAATAATAAGAGAAGGAAAATAATCATTAAAAATGATCATAAATATGATTTTAAGAGCAAATTTCATGAAATACAATATGAAAGATATTTAATGGTATGTAGAGTAAGACAGAAGGCAAATTTACTAAATAATTCTGAGGAAGGCCATTTGGATACTTTCAAATAATTCAGAGAATACTATTAGTAACAGAGCTCACTGTTACTAGTAATTAGTGTTAACTAATACTGGTACTAACAGTAAGAGAAGATAAGTAAATTAAAGGCATAAAGATAGATAATGAGGACAAAAAATAATCTCTGATTGCTGATGATTTCCTCATGATCCTAAGGAATCAGATAGTAAGTTCAGCAAGATTGCAGGCTACACATGATACCTCAAAAATCAACATTTCTATATAATAAATATAATATAACATAACATAACATAACATAACATAACATAACATAACATAACATAATATAATATAATATAATACAATACAATACAATACAATACAATACAATATAATATAATATAATATA
>NW_025354050.1:0-1475 GCF_016433145.1 Gracilinanus agilis
ATATTTAATATATTATTATTAATATATAAAGGGTATTGTTAGAATAAAATATAATAATAATTATAAAGCACTAAGTGCACTGCCTGGAACAACATAGTACACATTATATAAATGTTAGCAATTCTTATTTTCATGATTATAATCACAATCATTAATATATACCTCTGTAAAAAAACAATATATCTATAGCTATATATATATATATATATTACATTAGCATCTATATTAGAGTCTCATCTCTTTGAGGGTAGGGTCTATATTGTATTAATATTTGTACTCCACAATATATTACACATGATAGGTGCAAATATTTCTCTGTAGACTTTTGTTCAAGACTTGAGGGTGTAGCCAAATTCAGCTATTTAGCACTTGTGT
The DNA here is from genome assembly GCF_016433145.1 of Gracilinanus agilis. NCBI lineage: Eukaryota > Metazoa > Chordata > Mammalia > Didelphimorphia > Didelphidae > Gracilinanus > Gracilinanus agilis. The sequence continues at coordinate 376 of NW_025354050.1, forward strand.
GAATAGCCACCTCACCTGAAAAGGACATTTCTTCATCTTTTCTCCAAAGACATGAGATCATTATAAACATATAACTTTTTCCTTTTTTAATTAACATTTTGGTAGTCATGTATTGCTTGCTGTTTCTACTTACTTTTAGTCTGTATCAGTTTACAAATATTTTCACATTTTGAAAGAATTGTCTCCTATGATTTTTCTTATAGTTTGAAAATAGCCTATTGCATTTATATGCTTTAATTGGTTCAGTCATTTCTCCAATCAACTGGAAACTTAATTTATTTAAAGTTCTTTGTTGCCAAAAAAAAGGAATAATGTGGATATTTGGTACATATAGGAAATTTCTCTAACATTTTTGGGGTAAAAGTCCAAGAATGTGATTTTTGAGTCATAATTAATAATAATTTAGCCAATTTATTTACATAATTTCAAATTATTTTCCATAATACTTAGAGAAATTCATATCACCTTGCACAAGACCTTAGATTTAATTCTTTTCCTACAGCCTCTCCAACATTGCCTATTTCTGCTGATTCTAATCTTTGTCAATATAGTGGATGTGAAACAAATCTTTGATTCTATTTATTTTTTTGTGTAATTATTAATAATTTTGAGCAAGTTCATGTGGTCATTGATAGTTTGTAATTCTATAAGCTGTACATTTTTAGCTATTAGGGAAATGGGCCTAGGTCTTTTAAATATTTTTTATTCTTCACATTTCTTATTTCTTATTTAAATAGCAGAAATTTATCAGAAATATTTAATGAAAATCATTTCCCCAGGTGACAGTACCTTTTCTTACCATGGCTGCAGTGATTTTTTTTGTGAAAACTTTAAATTTTGCATCTGAAACTTTCTATTTATTTCAAGATTAACTTTATTCTTTATTTGGTTAACAATTCTTTTTCAAACAGTCATTATAAAATGTACCTTCTGTGATTTTCTTCTTTTAAGAGCATGATTCATTTTTAGAAACTAAATGTATAAAATTTAAAACTTTTGGAACTCACAAAGTAGGATATTTCTTAATTATCTCAACTGAAGTAGTTTTCAGTTGAAAGTAAATTCCTTTTTGTAATATATATATGCATATATATATATAT
>NW_025354051.1:0-2406 GCF_016433145.1 Gracilinanus agilis
TATTGTGCCCATTTTACAGATGGGGAAACTGAGGCTGATAGCAGTGAAATGACTCATCCACTATCACCCAAACAGGAAGCTGAGGAGGCAGGACTCCAAGCAATAGTCCTGCCTCAGACTCTAGGGCTCTCAGGGATGTTTGACACCTCCCCTCCCACCTGGCTGAAGTCTCCTCACCTGCAATGCCCCACCTTCTTCCTGGGATGGGCCTTGGGCAGCAGGAAGGCGGAGGGAGGGGCCAGGCTTCAGATCCTGCTCTCTCGGGTGCCTTGGACCCCAGGGTGGGTAAGCCTTTGATCAGGGGGTGCAGAGGGCAGTCTGGCCACGGGAGGCAGCCAGAGGCGTGCTGGGGTGGGCTGGCTCTGGGGCAGAGGCTCCAGCTAGCCTGGAGGGTCGGTGGCACCAGGTGGGTGAGGAGGTGATTTTCACCTGTGCTCAGCGTTCCCGGGTCCAGGTGCTTCTCTCAGTTCTTGAAGGCTTTCAAGGGCCGGTCTGCCTGGCGGGGGTCACTGGAAAGAGCCCCGGGCTGGGAGCCAGGGGACGAGGGTGGAGATCTCGGCTCTGCTGCTCGATGCTTAGGTGACCTTGTACCGTGGCTTTCTCTCCCAGAGCCTCAGTTTCCTCATGTGGAAAAGGAAGAGGCTGGACCCCAACCTCTGAGGCCCTTCCAGCTCTCATCAGTCACGGGGGTCTTTCTGCCTTTGGACTCTGTCTCTGCAGACAGCCCAGGGTGGGCTCTGGTGCCTTTGGGATATTTGCAGAGTCCCCTCCCCCCCCCCCCCCCCAAATCAGGGCAATGCAGCCCAGGTTCATCCAGCTTGTACTCAGAGCCCAGGAGTTTGGCTCAGAGAATGTCCCCGCTGGGGACAGAGACTGCTAGTTACTGAAGAGACAACCCAGGGGGCTTAGGAAAGACCGAGGGGCTTCCCAGAGAAAGAGGAAGCCCTTGTCTTAGAATCCACCCCCAGGAAGTCTTCCCTGATTGCTTCAGCTCTTGAGATTACATGATCTAGTAGATAGGGTGCTGGATTTGGAGTCAAGATGACCTGAGTTCAAATCTTGCCTCAAATCTTCTTTACTAAACTGTGTGACCTTGGGTGAGTTGATTCAGTTTTCTGTGTCTCAGTGTTCTCGTCTGTAAAAAAGGGGGCTTCGGAGGGGATGGCCTTTAGGTCCCCCTCCTGTTCTAGGCTCAACCATTTCTTCTTTCTATCCCAAAAGGGCTCAGTCAGGAGTGTTCTGGAGTCAGAAGTGGATTCAAGTCCTGACTGAGTGTCGTAGTAGATAGAGCATTGAGGCTGGAAGGCCTGAGTTCAAATCCAACCCCAGACACTGTGGATGAGTCACTTAAACCTCTGTCTGCCTCAGTTTCTTCAACTGTAAAATGGGGAGCCTAATAGCACCGGCTCTAAGTGTTGTGGTGAGGATTAAATGAGATGATACTTAGCCCAGTGCCTGGCGCATAGTAGTCACTTACTTGCCTCTCCTCTGTGTGGGACTTGACTTTTCTGTCCTCCAAGGTCCCCTCATGCTAGAAATCTGTGAGCATGAGTCCAACCCTCTCATCTTAGGAGAATGTGTGGCTCCAGGGAGGGGAAGGGACTTCCCCAAGGGATAAAGGAGCAGAGGCTAGAACCCAGGACCTCCCTTAAGTGATGGATTTGTACTTGCAGGAAAGCAGGCTGTGCCCAGGGGCGGTGGTTTCTTAGAAGAAAGAGGTGGGTCCTGGACTGTGGCCCTGGGAGGTCTCCAGGCTAGCTGCTATGGACAATATTCTGAAGAGAAGTTTCTTGGGATGGTAGGGATCCATGGCAGGTGCTGGGAACATGAGGACCCGGCAGGGGAGGTAAGGAGGAGCCCTGAATTAAAGGACTCCTTGTGCCCAGCCCCTGAAGCCTTCCTTTGTCCTACCTGCCCTTTGGTCATGGCTTGCTGCCCTTTCTTTCTTGGTAGGATACCAAAGAGTTGGGCAACTTCAGAGTTTGTAATCTCAGAAGACTGTTGTATTGTCCTGCTCTGGGGCTTGTGGAAATGCACCCAATGGCTAAGAACACAGAAAGGTGGCAATGGGCTAGTCCTTCCCTTCTCTCTCTCTCTTTTCTTTTCCTTCCTCTCTCTCTTTTCCCTCTCTTTTCCCCGCTTCCTTCATTTCTCCTCTCTTCTTTTAGCTCTCTTTTTTCTTTCTCTCTCCCTTCTTTCCCGTCTCATCTCTCTTCTTTCATTTCTCTTCTCTTATCTCTCCTTTCTTTCCTCCCCTCCTTTTTTTCTCTTTCTCATCTTTTCTCTCTCCCCACATCTCTTTTCTTTTCATTTTTCTTTTCCTGTTCTTCTCTTTTCTTTCATTGATCCTTTTCTTTTTTTCTTCCCTTTCTTCCTCCCTTCTCTTTTCCTCTCCTTTCCTTCTGT
>NW_025354052.1:0-2418 GCF_016433145.1 Gracilinanus agilis
TAGAAATGGTGAGGTCTTCTCAAAGTTCCTGTTTGTAGATGATACTATGCCAGTTGTAGCCAGCCCTGGAATACTACAGGACCCTTTCAATGAGATCCATATTCATGCAACAGAGAGTAGTTCAACAATTTGCTTAGAAAAATCAGATGGGTGAAAAATACCTCTTATGTACTTAATAAGTTTTGTTTATTCATGTACTGAATAAATATTTATTAAACATTTACTAAATGTAGCAAAACTATATTATATATGTATATACATATATATATATGCATAAGACAGACAGACAGTCACAGAGTCAGAGACAGAAATGGAGATAGAGAAAGCTATAGATTAGGCAAACTCCCAGAGGATGGGGGCAAAGTGGGACTTGAGAAGGACATTTCTTATTCAGAGATTGGACCAAAGGAAATGAGAATGGAGAATGATGTCAAAGGGTTTCAAGATATATAGATAGGAAGAATAAGCTCAGAATAAATGGCCTTTATTTACTTGTTAATAAGTAAGATCTGGTGATAGGGAGGTAATGGTGGGCAATAGTATGGGAAACTTGAAGAAAGAAGGGAAGTTGTGGTCAATGCTTTGGTAAGTATGAAAGAGAATCAATTGCCGTGAATAAAAGAATTGCTTTAGAGCCATCAGAGAGCATCAATTTAGGTGGATTCTGTCAGTATAGTTGGTGTGTATATCTATATCTATATCTATATTGTAAGAGGGAGTTTTTTTTTGTACTTATAGATATATATTTAAAAGTGTGGCCACCAGGAATCAACAATTCAGGTTGATTCCATAATTAAAATAGACCCAAGTCAGCATCCAGTTTAAGGTAGTTTATTTACAATTAGGAAGGTAAATGTAAGTAATTAGAGAGAGGGAGAGGCTGGTCCAGGCCTGGAGAGGCCTGGACGGAGAGAGAAGGTTAAAAGGCTAATTAAACTAGTTTACAAGCCAGAAGACTTTAGAAATCAGAGAGGCTATAAGCCTACTTAAGGCAGAGTTTGGAAACGCCAAGGTAGGCCAAGGAAGTCAGCCTAACTTACCCATGTGACCATTCAGAGTAGAAGCATTCTGAGGTCTCAGCCGAGCACCTTCAGCACCAAGTCCAAAGCCGGAACTCCTGAACTCCTTCCACTCCTCAACTCCCCTTACTAGGTTGTAACCCACATATTTAAAGAGATAGCTTCTCTTGTCATTTCCTTTGGGCCACCTCTAATTCAAGTGGACCAATGGCAGCTTCTACACTGATTTGGACTGCCCAAAGGGCTGTCCCTTGTTCTTGATTTGATACTTATTGTCACGTGTGGTTAACTTATCTCCACTCCCCTTTTTCAGGGAGGTGGGGATGATATAATCTAGATGCCTAGGGTAAGTAGATTTTTGACTATGAATGGGCTAGAGTTAATTTCATTTACACCATATAGATATATATGAGAAGCATTTATTAGGTGCCTACTATGCCCCAAAGACTGTACTTTATAAATGCTTTCAAATATTATCTAATTTAATCCTTACAATAAACTTGGAGGTAGGTGCTCTTATTATCCTCATTTTAGAGTGAGGAAACTGAGGCAGACAGAAGTGAACTAACTTGACCAGCATTACACAGCTAAGAAATTTCTGAGGTTAAATTTAAATTCAGGTTTTTTGAACTCGGAGATCAGCTCTTTGCCCACTATCCTGCTTCGCTGCCTCAATGAGATAAGTGGCTGTGGCTATGAGGTGCAAGGTAGGAGGTGGGGAATGGCATTCAATTTCCCTCACCATTCTAAATATTCTTAGAAAGAATAATTAGAAAAATAGGAAGTTATTCTTATTTATTTATCTTTTGCAGCTTGATGATGATGCAACTGAAATCACTTTCGTCGAGATTACAGAGGATCTCTCCATTGCCAAATACAATAGTTGTTTTTTTTTTATGATTTTTTTAAACCCTTGTACTTTGGTGTATTGTCTCATAGGTGGAAGATTGGTAAGGGTGGGCAATGGGGGTCAAGTGACCTGCCCAGGGTCACACAGCTGGGAAGTGGCTGAGGTCAGGTTTGAACCCAGGACCTCCTGTCTCTAGGCCTGACTCTCACTCCACTGAGCTACCCAGCTGCCCCAAATACAATAGTTTTTAATTTGTCCTTAGCCTTCTTATCTTCTCTCAGTTTTTTGTCACCATGATCACTCTTTCCTCTTAACTACTCTCTTCCACTTCAGCTCTGTTGATATTGTTGCCTCCTGGTTCTTCACCCACCTGTCTGTTTACATTCCTCATCCATCCCATCTACTGAATCATCATCCGTATCTTGCTCTTACCTTAACCTTGGCTACCTGTTCCATTCTGCTCTGGTCAGATAATATTTGGAGTATTGTGTTTAGTTCCTTTAGAAAGAACTATTTTGAACTAGAGACCATCCAGGGGAAAAATATATA
>NW_025354053.1:0-6524 GCF_016433145.1 Gracilinanus agilis
CTCTTTCTCCTCTCTCCTCTCCCTCTCTTCTCCCTCTCTCTTTCCTCTCTCTCCCTCTCTTTTTCTTTTTCTCTTATATATCTTTCTCTCTCCACTCTCTCCTCCCTCTCTCTCCCTCTCTCCCTCTATCTCTCTTTTATCCTCCTTTCTTCTCTATCTCCCTTCTTCCCTCTTATCTCTCTCCTCCTCACTATGTCCCTCTCTGTCTCACCCTTTCTCTCTCCCCCTCCCCACACATACTTACACACATGCCTCCCAACTCCTAAAAGTTCCCTGTGTCAGACCAAGACTTTACTTCTCTGGCACCATATGGTTCCCCCCCCCCCAGTGAAATGTAAGTTCTAGAGGGATGGATAGGTTTGGGTGCCATCTCTGTATCTCCAGCACTTGCACAAAGACCAAATCCAGGTCACAGGCTGACTCCTTCAGGGGAATGAAGTCCACTCCTGCCTCACTCTCTTCCCAAACCCATTCCCTAAAGTCTCCAGGAAAACTCTGGGATTGGGATTGGCCAGGCTGGTCTGAGAACAGGCAGCAGATGTGGGCTGTTGGCAATCCCATGTCCCACTCTGCAGTCTCCTACTCAGCAATCACCTTCCCACCTTGAGAAGCCCAAGCAAGACTGAAATTCAGTTCAATTCAGCTGAGATTCCTTAAGTACCCACCATGTGCCAACTAAATAGCAAAGAGCTGAGGATTCAAAGACAAAACCAAGATAATCCCTGCCATCAAGAAGCTTACATGCTACTGGAGGAAACAGTCTGTGCCCAAGACATTTATATGTTTGTGTGTATGTATATATGGGTATGGGTGACATGTACACACAAAGTATGTTCCAAGTAATTGTCCCAGGTCAAAAGAGGCTTCTTTAAGAGAAAAGAAAAGGTCAAAGGCCACCTTGTTAGGGATGATGCTAGACCAAGCCGTGATCCAGTCTTGAACTGAAGCTCCCTAAAGAGCCATACAATCCTAGAGTCCCAGAAATATCCCCTTTAAAACAATTCTGGAAATCACGAATGACTCAGACAGCTACACCGACTTGGGGGCAGCCGTCAGAGTCAAGTTCTTCCCTTGCCTTGGGCTAATCTATGTTTCCCCACTTGTCACCTTTGCCTCTTGCTTCCATTCTGGCCTTCTGGGGCCAAGCAGAAAGAGACCAATGCCTCTTCCTAGCTAAAGGTCTTTCCTAGAGCTGAAAACAGCTCTTCTGTCCCCTCTAAATCTTCTTTCCTCGGAGCTAATTATCCTCATCTCTTTCATAAGGGATGGTCTCCAGTCCCCTCCCTGTCATGGTCCCCTACCTTGGGACTCTCTGTCCGATCTGTTAATGTCCTTCCTAAAACATGATTCTCAGAAATGAAAGCCACAAGTCTTCAGACATGAGCCCAGCAGAGCCATCATTTCACTTGAGGAGCGAGCCCTCTGGCACAGTGGATAAAGAGCTCGGCTTGAAGCCAAGGCCACCTGCGTACAATTCTGGCCTCTGACACACACCGGCGGTGTGACCCTGGCCTACCTCTCTCTGCTATGGGCAATACTCAAAGACCAAGGGTCAGAGGAGGCGCTGACCTGCCCTCTGTACCAGTGAAGTCCCCCCATCCCTATCATCTCACACTCTCTGGACTCTGTGCTGCCATCTTTGTGGTCATTCAGTCATAGCAGTGTCTGTCCTCGCCATAAACCCTATATGGGGTTTTCTTGACAAGCACACTGGAGTGGTTCACCATTTCCTTCTACAACTCATTTTTACAGTGGAAGAAACTGAGACAAACAGGATTAAGTGACTTGCCCAAGGTCACAGAGCTAGTCTGTGTCTGAGGGCCAGACTTGAACTCATGAAGATGAGTTTTCCTGACTTCAACCCCAGCACTCCATCCACGGGGACACCTAGAACTGCCCTGAGCTACTCTGAGAGTAGCTTTTCTTTTTTTAAAAAACCCTTACCTTCTATCTTAGAATCCATACTAAGGATTGGTTCCAAGGCAAAAGAGAAGGGCTAGGCATTGGGGGTGAAGTGATTTGCCCAGGGTCACACCACTAGGAAGTTATCTAAAGCTAGATTTGAACTCAGGATCTCCTGTCTCCAGGCCTGGCTCTCTAGCTACTGAATTACATAGCTGCCCCCCTAATTAGCTTTTGAGAGCCACACCACTGACACCACTGACTCATACAAAGCTTTCATTCCAGGAAGACCTCCAGCTCTCTAACATAAACATCTCTGCGCGTGCCTCTTCACCCTAGGGAAGGATTTTCCCTTGATCCCTATTTAATTTCACATTAGAATCATCCCACAGTTCTAGCCCAGCTCCTTCACCATTGGGCCAGCTCTGTGTCTTCTGCAGATTCCCTAAGCAGAATCTCTAGGCTTTCATCCATGCCACAGATAAAAAAAATGGCAAACAGAATTTCTCTGAGTACAAGTCGTGCCCCTCCGCTCCAGTAGAATGGAAGCTCCTCAAGGACAGGAACCATTTCCTTTCTGCCTTTGTATCTCCAGGGCTTAGCACAAAGCAAACGCTCAATAAATGTTCCATAAATTAAACGGAGAGGCTCTAACGAAGCACAATTAGAGAGACAGACCTTAGGGTTATCGAAGGAGAATCAGCCAGGACGACACACTATTGTCACAGCTTTCTTCAGGTCAAGACTAAACAATTAAAATCCTGCTCAATGTAGAGCTCTTCCCATTTTATTGTCACTGCATCTCCCTCTTCCACCATGACCCCATCCCTTGGCCCCAGGATGCTCAGAACCCACTGGGGCTTGACTGCTCACACAGCTTGAGACGAGAATGAATGGCCAACTCTCTTTGTCCTGGTGAGATGGTCTCTCCTCGCCTCCATGCTCTTGGCACTCCTCTGTCGATTTTAGAGAACCTAAGAGCCCTTGGAGGACCTTACCATTTGCTCTGCTGCTGACACACTGAGAATCTCCAGTACTTTCTATCTTCCCAGGAGCTGAACTTTCTTTTATGGGGTTGTTTTCCCCAAAGGAGAGTGTGAGCTGCTTGAGAGCATGGACTACCTTACTGGTTTTCCTTGTATCTCCCGTGCTTGGTTTTGAAGTGTGAGATAAATTACTTTTCTATCACTTATTCAATGAACACTGAGCCAATACCTCCCAGAGTCACACTACATAACCTACATAGGCTACCTTGAATGAATGCAAAAGGTGCTAAAGGGAGGATCAGATCCCTGTTCATAGGTGAGAGGTGGCTGGCCCTGGAACACACATCTGTGGAGCCCCCCCAGCATCCTATCCCAGGTTATCTGACTCTGGGATGGAGTCATACCTGAAGCAGAAGGATAAACTGAGGAAACCGCTGGATGGGCTTCACCATGAGCCCATAGAGTGTGACTCGGTCTGAACTGCTCACCTGCCGCCTCTGGAAAATAAAAACTCCAGTCAGTCTCCAGTATGTGTCCCCTTTGCCCACCCCCAGGGCTGAGCTGCCCTCCCCCAATCCTGGATCCACCTGGCCACTAGTTCCTGCCTGAGGCAGTAAGAAGCAATGAGGGCTCTGGGTTCTAGATCTAGAAAATCTGCCCTTCCACAAGCTACTGGTGCTCAACTCGAGCCCCTGAGATAGTTTGGGACTCTCATTTTATAAAGTTCAAGAACAATGGGTTACCTTAGAAGAAAAGCAAAAGATGATAAGGGGAGGGTCAGATCTGTTGATAGGAAGGTGAAGCTGGGAGTAGTGGGGTACCCTTTCCCATGTTAAATAATCTGGACCTAGAAAGAACCTCAGAACATAGAATGTTGGAGCCTGAGGAGCCTTAGAAGACAAAATGTCAGAGCTGGGGAAACCTTTAGAACAGAGAATGTCAGAGCTGGGGAGACCCTTAGAACAGAGAATGTCAGAGCTGGGGAGACTCTAAGAACAGAGAATGTCAGAGCTGGGGAGACCCTTAGAACAGAATATGTGAGGGGGGGACCCTTAGAACAGAGAATGTCAGAGCTGGGAGGATTCTTAGAACAAAGAATGTCAGAGCTGGGGAAACCCTTAGAACAGAATTTGGGGGGGGACCCTTTGAACAGAGAATGTCAGAGCTGGGGGGACCCTTAGAACAGAGAATGTGGAAAGGGTCTTAAAACTCAAAACAGCAGAGCTGGGAGAAATCTTAGAGCACAGACTATGGTCTTCACACTTTCTGGTGCCCTATTCAGTCTTATCTACCAAGGACCTACAGAGAAGTTGGTTTTCTATTAATCCTTATAACCACTTCAAACCAGATCTTCCCATCTTCCAGAGGGCTTGCTAAAATCAGACAAGGGGGAATCTTTCACCAAAATGACAAGCAGAAAGCAGAGCCAAGACGGGAGTCTCTGCTAAGCAAGTGACTTGCCCCTTCCCACCAAGGGATACCTAAACTCATCCCATGACTGACCTTGAGGAACTCCAAGAAGGCTGGCTTAGTGAGACAGGCCTTCTTAATGATGGACATGGCAGTGGTGAAGTTGTTGACATAATCACTGTACACATCCAAGACCATGGATTTAGAGAACTGGAAACAAAAAAGGAGACAGGACAAGAACTGTTATGCCCATTTCACAGATTGGAAAGCCACAGCTGAGAAAGACTAGGGAGCATTCACAAGGGCTAGAGACAGGTTATATGCCAAAAGATCCTTCACTCTAAGTCTAACATTCACTTTCCTCTCTAATTCTCAAGAAGGCCCTGAGACTGGTAGTTTAACATATGGAAGAGAGACCCAAACTAGAAGGTGTAATGTCCTCAGCCTGAAGGCAGAAGTCCCTGGAGCAGTTGGCACATAGAACCACAGCTTCCTCTGAATGCCAGTTTCCTGTGCTCACTGTGTGACTCTACACAAGTCATGAAATTCTCTGGGCCTTAGTGCCTTGGTCTACAAAGTGGAGAAAATCCTCCTTACACTGCCTTTGCCCCGGGCTACTGCTTCACAGGAAACATTTTCCTAAGTTCTACAGAAATGGAGCTACAATGGAGGGGACCAAATGCCAGGGTCAAGTGTATGTCTGATATTTCAATACACTCTGCGCACTGGCATGATCAGGGCAGAACAGGGTAGAAATGAGTACTTTGGAGGGGACACCTCCATCCCCATGCCTGAGCCTCCTACACAAGGGACAGGAATAACTTGGGGACATTTCATAGGAACACAGAATGTCAGATCTTGGAGAGTTCTTAGAACAGAGAATATCAGAGTTGGGAGAGAGCTTAGAACAGAGCATGTCAGAGCTGGGAGAGACCTTAGAACACAGAATGTCAGAGCTGGGAGAGAACTTAGAACAGAGAATGTCAGAGCTGGGAGAGACTTTAGAACAGAGAATGTCAGAGCTGGGAGAGACCTTAGAACAGAGAATGTCAGAGCTGGGAGAGAGCTTAGAACAGAGAATGTCAGAGCTGGGAGAGAGCTTAGAACAGAGAATGTCAGAGCTGGGAGAGACCTTAGAACAGAGAATGTCAGATCTGGGAGGGAGCTTAGAACAGAGACTGTCAGAGCTGGGAGAGATCTTAGAACAGAGAATGTCAGAGCTGGGAGAGACCTTAGAACAGAGAATGTCAGAGCTGGGAGGGACCTTAGAAGATGTCAGAGCTGAAAGAAGCTTTTGAATCAATAGTGTCAGAGACCTAGAACATAGCATGTCAGAGCTGGGAGGAACCTAAGAACCCAAAATGTTAATGCTAAAAGGGGATTTCTAGTATCTACAATGTTAGAGACCTTAGAACATAGAATGTCAGCATTAGAAAGATACAAAATTTCTAAGGTAGAAAGGAAATGGCCCAGAGAACCAAAATCATTTTAGTCCTTCACCATCAAGTTACATCTCTCAGAGAAAGAATCTGTTTTGTGGCTTTTTGGGGTGATGTTCCAACTTTTATTGGTCATTTCTCTATAAAATTCCCAGGCTTGAGGGCAAGAGAGCGTTGGTGATTTTTTCGGGAACCCACTGGCAGAGGAACAACCAAGACTGTACCTTCTTTTGGTTAGATGTCAAGAGGACTATCATCCCATAAGAAGAATGGAAAATGCAAAAACACTTAATAGGATTGTAGCATCTAGAATATCAAGACTAGATCAACATAAGAGCATTGATTTTGAAGTGGATGAGGCCTTAGAGTTCATCTGCCCAGAGACCTTCAGTTTCTAGAGCCCATAGAGGAGAAGTGCTTTGTTTGGGGTCATTCAGCTTCTAACTTGCAGAGCTTGAATTCAAATTCAGATTTTCTTACTCCAAACATACTGTTTCCCCCGCCCCCCTCCACTCTAATAAACAGCCTATATGGCCTTGATGATCTCTCCTGAGCAGGCTGAACTTATCCATGGAGGACAGATTATAGGGCAGAGTTTCCAAAGACTTATTGTCCTACCAATCACCTCAGAAAGGACCCATAAATCAGTTCTATCTTCATCACCTCTAGTCTTTTCTATCATTAAGAAAGAAGCCCTGTGAGGTCTGAAAGCTTCTAAATGGTGAGATTTGGAGTCAGAAGTCCTGACTTTGAGAATTGATCCTGACACTAACTGTTTGACACATTA
>NW_025354054.1:0-2617 GCF_016433145.1 Gracilinanus agilis
AAAGGGGGGAGAGAGGAAGAGGAGGAGAGGGAGGGAAAAGGGATAGAGAACATAGAGAAGGAGTAAGAAAGGTGAGAGGGAGAAGTAGAGAGTAAAGGGGGACTTTAGGACAGAATGGGCATGAAGGAAAGAAAGTGGAAGAAAGGAGAGGAGAGGGGTTTCTGTGTGCGTGAGGGGAGGTGGGGTTCTAGTTTTTGACAAGGAAATGTAACGTTTCTATTAACAACCGAGGGAACTTGCTTTTACAGAGATACCAAAGTAGGAGCAGAAGGAGCTGCCCAAATAATTCTTGAAAGATGATTACAATGCCACCTTAATGGGATTATTTTCTCACTAGGAGTGGAAACAAAGGCAAGAAGTGGTGGGGGATGGGGGGGGAGAATTGTAGAGCTGTTATTTTTGTTTTTGTTTTTCCTGGAAATATCAAGTGAGAATGGAAAGCACTAAGTCCTTCTTCCTCCTCCATAAAGAGAGACAAGATGGGAAGTCTGAGAATTTCTGTTTCAGTCTCAACAAATCTAGTCCTAGTAACTAACAGATATGTGTTTCTAGTCCAACTCTCTCATCTTAGAGCTAGGGACTAGCTCTTGTGATTTTTTTTTTAATAGGGAACTGTCAGATCAGATAACTCTCTTTAACAAGCTGGGACCTTCTCCATTACTTATGGTCTTAAGGAGTTATTTTAGAACACCAACAGGTAGTGATTTGCCCAGTCTCATAGCCAGTAGGTGTCAGAGATGAGACTAGACTTGGAACTCAGGTTTTCTTGACTTCAAGGTCAGCCCTATATCCATTATGCTGCTTTGCCACTCTGACAGACCTTATAAATGATGAAATGATGAGCCTTTCTGAGACTCAGAGAGATTAAGTAACTTCCCCAAGGACACACAGCTAGGAAGTGGCAGAGCTGGAATATACTGCTTTTATGGTTTGGTTGTGATGAATAGCAATAATATTAATCACACCATATTTGTTTAGCACTTAATGGTTATAGTACAGTATTGCATGTATCATTTCATTTAAGTGTCAGAGCATCCCGAAAATACGCAGAAATCAGCATGACAGGCTGCATTTTCCTGTGGGGGGAAAACTCTTGTTCTGAGAACCCATAATCAAGTCACTATTACCTCTGAAAAGAATATATGGATAGATTATCCAATTGTTCCACTCACCATCTCTGTGACTTTCCAGATTACAGCTCCCTTTCCCAACTAACAATTCCCTATATTATTTATCTTCCTAGTAGAAAGTGTGCTCTGTGACTAGAGAGACTATCTTACTTTTGTATTTGAATTCTATTTTCATTTTTTCAAATTTATTTTTTTGTTACATTAAAATTCTCAGGTATCTCCCAGCCTCCCTACCCTCCCCATACTAGAGAAGACATCATTTAACAAAAAGATATATAGAGAAATATATATATGTATATCTAGATATAGATATAGATATAGATAAAGGGGGCAGCTAGGAGGCCCAGTGGATTGAGAGCCAGGCCTAGAGCTAGGAGGTCCTAGGTTCAAATCTGGCCTCAGATACTTCCTACCTGTGTGACCCTGGGCAAGTCACTTAACCCCTATTTTGCCTAGCCCTTGCCACTCTTCTGCCTTGGAACCAATACACAGTATTGATTCTATAACTGAAAGTAAGTGTTTAGAAAAAATAAAATAAATAAATATAATTAAAACAATGTGCTTGTTTCTCTTTACCAGTTCTTTATTTTCAGCCAGACTGGTCTGTATACTGTATTCCAAACTTACCTTATTTCTCCAACCTTTTCTCAAGCTATTCTAATACAGAATAACACCTGGACTGATTCAGTAGCACAAGGTTTCAGACCACCCAAACTGTTAGCATTTATGTATCACTTGGAGATTTCCAAAGGGCTTTTCAAATATTTTCTCATTTTATCTTTAAAACAACTTGGGGAGGTAGGTACTGTTATTATCCCCATTTTAAGGAGATGAAACTGAGGCAGACAGAAATTAAATGACTTGCCCAGAGTCATAGAGTTACTAAGAGTCTGAAGTCTAATTTAAATTCAGATCCTTCAGATTCCAAGGTCTAGCACATTATGCACTAAGCTACATAACTATCAGAAGGACCAATACAGGATTTAGAACCAGAGAATCAAGGTTTAGATCTTGTCTCTGATGATTATTACCCAATGTGATCTTGGGCAAGTCACTTAACCTCTCTAGATCTTAGTTTCCTCATGTGTAAAATAATGTGATAAACTCTATGGCCTCTCAGGGACCCTCCCACTCTAAATCTAGGATCCTATGAGATGTCTCTCTCCCTGGTCACGTCATACTGTTGTAAGAGTGGTCTCATTTGCCTATTAACAAGGTCTTGTCTGACCAAACCAGCCCAGAGTCCCCAAGTTAAAGGGGCTATAGAATATCTATGGGATTTTGTGACATTCATTCATTCATTTTCAAGAATTCAGACAATTGGGGTTCTGTTGGGCCTTCTGTTTTCTAGTCCAGCTGCCTCATTTTAAAAATAAAGAAAATAAAAGCCTGATGAGGGAGAAGTAACTTCTCTGAGATCATATACCATATAGGAGCAGATTTAGAGGAAGAATGTAGTTCTTCTGTCCCTCGATACTCTTTCCTTC
>NW_025354055.1:0-3225 GCF_016433145.1 Gracilinanus agilis
TTTCACCCTTATTTGGAATTTTTGATTTAAACTCCCCAGAAAACAAATGGAGCTTTTACTCTATCCAACCAGCACAAACAACTAACAGGTTTTTCTGTTCCCATCCTCAAGCACATTTGAACATCTGATCCTAACCCACTCAAGCTCAACTCCTCAGTGGGGCTCCCAATCAATATTTGTTTTCTATTGCCATCACATAGAACAGGAGCGTCTTTTGTTCCTCACCTAGAACAGCTCATATTAGGATGGTCAGTACCAAATGAGGGAAGCTCTGAATTGACATGGAGAGCCCAGTGAGAGACAGCTGATTCAGGACCCATCTCTGACATCCCTTGGGCTCTGGGATTTAGGTTTTCAAGAAACCAGAAGTGCCCTGTGTGGCGTATCTAGACAGACACCCCATGGAGCCAGGCCCACTATCTGAGAGAATGACTGGGAGGCCACTGGCAGGGCTCCAGAAGGAGACGGCAGGGCTCTTTTCCTTGGCACATCCAGGGGGGTTTTAGCATCAATTACTCATGGGAAAAAGCCCAACTTCTAACCATTTGATTGATGAGGGAAGCACATAAGGTATTTCTCTCACACACAAAAAAAGAAAGTTACACAAAATGACCCAAATCAAAAGAGATATTTTAGAAAAGCTTTGAAAAGTTTATTCAACAAATATTGACTTTTCAGTGCCTCCTCTGTACAAGGTGAAAGGGAGCCTGTTTCAGAAGGTAGAAAATCATCATCAAAGTTGGAAAGAAGAGGGTTCCCATCTCCCTTCTGACAAAGACTGCCTGGGTGAGGCTGAGCAAAACTCCAGGGACCCTTCGAACTCACTCTCCAAAGTAGAGACTCATCTTCATTGCAAATACTTATTAGCTGTGTGAACTTGGAAGTCACTTAACCCTGCTGGTCTTCCTGTAAGCTTTCTTCTTGAGGGCAGAGCTATTGCATTTTATTTTTGTCCTTGTGCACGGGCCCTTCTACATTGCACCAGTTGTAAGGGCCGGTGCATTTACCAAGGAATACTGGCAATTGCCATTTCCTTCTACAGCTCACTTTACAGATGAGGAAACGGGGACCAGCAGGGTTAAGTGACTTGTCCAGGTTCACACAGCTAATAAGTATCTGAGGCCACAAGAGAACTCCCGACTTCAGACCCATCTCTCTCTACACCACCTAGAATCCCAATATTAATATAAGATAGACTAAAATATTTTCCTTTTCCCTTCTAAACAATAAGGAGCGGCTCCTAGTCTGGGGGCAGGGGAGTGAGTGACTGGGTTAGATGGGATTCAGCATCCTCATTTGTCCAATGTCATAAAGAAGGAGGGATGGAGAAATTAGAAGCTTTTGAGCCTATCCTCACTTTAATACTCCATCCTTGGAACGGATCCTTGAGGCTACAGCATAAAGGGGAAAACGCCAGAAATTTCTATCGCAGGCCTGACGGCCCCTAATATTTGTCTGCCAGATAAACAAGCCAGACAAGCCATAAACATGACAGGGGGTAGACGTGCATTATTCTGGCCTGTTTGTCCACAGATCTGAGATAATAAACAATGAACTCTCACTAATGTGTTAATCTGCTTGTAACAGAAACTTCCTTTCACAGGGAACAGATAGCTCGTGTAAAAGATAACTTAAAGGTAAGCCTTTCCCTTTCACGCCGGCAGGGGATAGTAGTCTAGGAGAAAATTAATTTCCACTCACAAGCTTGATTTCTCAGTCCAAAGTGAAGCTTAGGATAATAGAGATCTCAAGTTGCAAAGGACCTGGGAGGCCATTCTAGGCCAATCCACTCATTTTAAGGACAGAGAGACTCGGGCACAAGGACTTTCCCAGAGTCACACGAGTAGAGTGTGTGTGTGTGTGTGTGTGTGTGTGTGTGTGTGTGTGTATGTGTATATATATACTGCATCCATTGAGTACACAGAAGAGATATGTACATGTGCATTAGTATGTTTGTGTATTATATAAATATATATACATATATATATTTCTACACACACATATATAATTACAAGACTTCAGCCTTGTACTATAATGCAGATTTTACCGGATTTGTAATCATAGCTAGATGGGGGCTCAACTGATAGGTCTGTTGTTTATTAATTATATAAGTTTGGACAAATAACAAACTCTGGGCCTCAGTTAGATAATTCCTTGGGTCTCTTCCATCTCCAAAGCTAACCCATCCTATAAATAAAACAAAAACTGAGATTTATGCAGTACATATAAAGTCTTCAAAGAGAGCCTTAGTACCCTAAGAGCTAGATAATACAGATAGGGTGATGCCCATTTTAAAGATAAGAGAACCAAACCCTTGAGGGGCTGAGTCACCCACAGACACACAGCTGCTAAAAAAATCAGAGGCAAAATTTCAGAATGTTTTTCCCTAAAGCCATGACCCACACTATCTGCCACACTAAGGTATAACTAGAAGGAAAATAAAAAATATGATTCCATCACTGGAAAGAGATGAATTCAATCTTTAAGTATCACCTATTAGATACTGGTAGTGATTCCTTGTGTTTCCAAAAAAAAAATTAAAACTTCTAATAAGTTGGTTAAACCAATAAAGAAATATCAAGTTAAAAGGGCCAATTTCTTCTGAAAAATTTTCATATAAACTTTCTAACAGAACAGGTAGAGTGGAAAATTATAAAGTCTGTTCCATGCATGTCTGTTTCATGACAACATATTAGTTAGAGTCATGGCAATTTCAATCAAGAAGCTGATCAGGTAATATTTACATGGTGCCATATATCAATGGTGTTAAATCTATCTAGTTTACTAGTTTCCAATAAAACCTCAAGAAATATTACTTAAAAATTCAACAGAAAAGGACTCATTTTTGTGATTATATTTGTTTTGAAGGATTTTATTTTTTAAATCAAGAAACAAGGCAAAAAGATAACTGGACATAGAGTAGAAGAGGCCATTGGCTATTATTTAGTCCAATCTTATTATCTTGCAGATGAAAAAAATGAAACCCAGAGAGGATAAATGACTTGGCCAGGGTCAGAGAGTCAGTTAGAGCATAAAAATTTAAGAGTAAGGAAGACTTGAAGTCCAATCCTGCCACAGGAACCTATTGGCTGGGTGCCTCTTCATAATCACTTAGTCTGTCTCAAGTTCATTTTCTTCATACGTAAAATGGAGATAATAATATCACCTATTTCCCAGGGTTGCGGTAGGGATAGTATGTGCACTATATTGGATAATATATATATA
>NW_025354056.1:0-3313 GCF_016433145.1 Gracilinanus agilis
AGGGAAAAGAGAGAGAAGAGAGATAAAGAGAGAGGAGAGAGGAAGAGTAAAAGAGGAGAGAGTGAAGCAAAAGAGAATAGAGAAAGAGAGAAGGGGAGAGAGAGAAGAGAAAGGAGAAGAGAGAAGAGAAAGGAGAAGAGAGAAGAAAGAGAGGAGAGAGAGAAAAGAAAGAAAGAGAGGAGAGGGAGAGAAGGAGAGAGAAAGAGGAAAGAGAGATACACTACTGCGGGAGAGGGATTGATGTTAAGAGATTATTCACAATTCCCTTCTCTGGCATTCTCATATACTCATATGCTTAGTGCTGGAAGGAATCTTAGGGATTCTATGTATCCGTTTTACAGATAAGTTAAATGAAGTCCAGAGAATGAGAGTGACTTAAGTTGGGGGTGAAGCTGGGGCTCAGACCCTAGTTCAGAGCTCTTCCCTCTGTACTAGGCTGCCCCTCCCCTGGGCCCCTTATGTTGTCTGACAGACCAGAAGAATCACTCTGGGCAGCCCCAAAGCTCTCTTTCCCTTAAAACACTTAAGGAATGAGACAGATGTCCATCTACGGTGGTTTGGTTGGGTTCAAAGGGCGACGGCTGGCCAGGAGGGCCCTCGCTGCTCCCTTAACAATTCTGAGCTATGGCTAGCCCTCTTCTTTTCCCTGGGGGTGGCAGAGAGGAGTAGTTGGTGGCGCATCCCTCAGGTCAGGTGAACGGGATGCTGGGCCCTTTGAAAGAGAGATGAGGGAGCCTCGGGGAAGGGGCTGGCTGTGCTCCCACTCAGCCTTCTGGAGGGTGAGAGGAACAGATGCCACAACCGTCAGATAAGATGCTCCTGGCACTTTAGGAAATCACAGACTTCACAAAAGGGCTGCTGCTTTCAGGGCAGAGAAGTGGGGGACAGGGCCTGCCGTGTGCAGCTGGGCTAGCCTCTGGGGACATGCTTCCTCTGAAGAGTGATGAGCTGTGGGTCTTTCCAGGCCACCTCTGGCAGGGGAGTGACAAGAAGGGGCCTGTGTGCCTGGAGAATGAGCAGTCATGCCAATGAATGTGGGTTCCTGTCTGTTATTCTGAATCATTAAAATGGTAAAGCTGCCTAGAAGTCATCTCAGCATTTTCCTGCCTCAGGACCTATCCAAACCC
The DNA here is from genome assembly GCF_016433145.1 of Gracilinanus agilis. Taxonomy (NCBI): domain Eukaryota; kingdom Metazoa; phylum Chordata; class Mammalia; order Didelphimorphia; family Didelphidae; genus Gracilinanus; species Gracilinanus agilis. Next base: position 1,128 of record NW_025354056.1, read on the forward strand.
AAGTATCAGTGTGGGCTGAGGCTAAGCAAAATATCTCTCCCTCTCCTTCCCCCCCAGAGTCTTTCACAATGCTGACACTTTTCCCAGAGGGAGAGAACAGCAGAATTTTGAACCTCTGGGTACTCTTAGTGACCTGGATTTGCCTGGCCTTCTTTGAAGGAGGGCAATGAGCCTCTCTGAGCCAGTGCTATAATTCTAACACTGGAGGCAAGCAAAAAAAAAAAAAAAAAAAGAAGAAGAAGAAGAAGAAGAAGAAGAAAAGAAAAGAAAAAAAGAAAAGCTTTAAAATAAAAATGTAAAGACAAATTCAGTTGGAGGAGAGGGGGTTGGATTTCAGGATGTGGCACTCCATAGGAGGAGATATGATATGACACAGGCTCATTATAGAAAGAGAGAGACCTTGAGATATCAGTCCCACAATCAGAGACCCCAAGAAATTTCAGTCATGTGGGTTGGGGAGCAAATGTGCCATCTGGTAACTTCTTACATTAATGCATTATTCTTGTTAATTAGTCAGTGATTTCTACTTATTGCAAGAGAACACCGAATATCAGTGCCTTCTCAATTTTAATGCCCTGGGGCAAAGCCCTGGTTGCCCCACCTTGGATCCTAACATAAGCAAGAACAGAGGTTCATAGAGAAGAGATTCATGGGAGAAACGGTGTTATAGAGGAAAGAAAACTGGGCCAGGAATCAGGAGACCCGAGATCTCTTCCTGGCCCTGCCACTCACTGGCTAGGTGATCTTGGGATGGTCTTTTTAGGTCTCTGGGTCTTTTTCAGTTCATGATTCTGTCAGAGGAGATCTTATAGATCCCTTTCAGTTCTAAAACGTTTATTGAACAAAAAGGAAACAGATTAACATATGTTTTAAGAGTTGGGAAAGGAGTCAAACCTAAAGAAGAAATGGAGTTTGTAGACTCTGAAGTCAGGATGTCAGAGCTGGAAGGAACCTCGGGGCCTGGACCAACTCAAAAGGGTCTATTGTAAAATTTTCAGTATGTCTCATTATACCTCAGAAATCCACAATTGCTACCACCCAGGGCCTGATTTATTGCTTGGTTGATTGTTTAGACTTTCAAAAGTTTTAATGATGCAGATTAAAGTTCAAGTGTGTATCTCTCTCCCCTTGTTTTTTAAATAAGTTTTCAATGAATATTTTCTGATTTTTAAAAAATTATTATGGTTATCTTTCCCTGTCTGCCTCCCAGAAAGCTATCCCATATAACAAAGAGTATTTTTTAAGAGGAAAAAGATCAATAGGACTGACTACTCTCCACCTCCCCAAACCTAGACGTTAAACATTTACTAACACGATCCTTCGTCTCTCTAAAAACAAGGTTTAAGGTTAGAAGGCTCAGAGAATGAAATCTTCACCAGATTGGAGGCTAAAAAGAAGAACAGCAAGGATCACTGGCACTCATATTTCACCTCGAGGTTTGCCAAGTGCTTTATGTCCATGATCTCACTTGAGACTAAGGACAGCCCGGATCCAGTCCCGCTCTCCCATTCTGCAGGAAGGGAAATGACTCGGCTAAGGTCAGACCGCAATTAAGCATCAGATTGAGAATCTGGACCGAGGACTTCCTACTCCAAAGCCAACATATTTTTCACTTGTCAATCTCAAGCCCAATTGTCTTTAAAAGTTTTATAAGTGAGGTTCCTGCTTGTCTTGGAAGGAGGCGGAGAGATGGATGGATTTCGGGAAGACCGTTTCGTCCGCAGAGACCTGAGATTAGTGATTTCTTCTGTTAAATCTTTCTCCTCCCGAAGAGTAAGCTCTGTTCTTTGTGACAGGATGACTTCTTGCCTCCCTGTCTCGTCTCTGGCAGTGGGCCACGGGAGCCTTGGCTGAGATGCGTACAGAAGGGGGTAGGGAGCATCCAGGGACTCAGGGAAGCAGCCAAGACAGCCATTTCCCAGAGGAGGACGAGACCTGTCCGGGAAGCGAGCCGCACCATCGGTTAAGCTCAGGGTTAGAAGGAAAAGGCAGGACAAAGGGTCAGACAGCTACAAGAGGTCAGGCCTCTAATTTGCTAGAGTACCATTCTTTTTCCCTGTCAAAAACCTCTCTGCTCAGAGAGGACAGATGAGCCAAGGTGGAGCCTTGAAAAGAGGAGGAAGGCTTGAAGGGGAGGGGTTTGCGCTCTCTCTCTCTCTCTCTCTCTCTCTCTCTCTCTCTCTCTC